>NC_059084.1:50797024-50903722 GCF_020497125.1 Mauremys mutica
CTCATCAAATCCTGACACAAAGTTTACTTAAAGGCTAATTCTCACCCTAACCCACAAAATTATGATTTAACCCAAAAGCCCAATGAGCCGGGTTGGTCACAGAACCCCCTTTGGAAACTGCCAACTGATGTGCCAAGACTACTTCTGTCCCTGCTTTCCTGCACTGGCAGCTTGGGACTTCAGTGCCCTGCCTGGTTTGAACCAGACCCACTAGCCTGCTGCAAACCCAGACCCAGCTCTGAACCACATCCCCTAACAGCTGTAGGCTTAAACTGAAAGCAGCTCACAGAGCTGATCCTCTCTTTAATACTCATAGATTGTTCTCCCTCTGTAACACTGATAGAGAGATATGCACAGCTGTTTCCCCCGCCCCCCCATTAATACACACTCTGGGTTAATCAATATGTAAAAAGTGATTTTATTAAATACAGAAAGTAGGATTTAAGTGGTTCCAAGTAGTAACAGACAGAACAAAGTGAATTACCAAGTAAAATAAAATAAAACACACAAATCTAAGCCTAATACAGTAATACAACTGAATACAGATAAAATCTCACCCTGAGAGATGTTTCAATAAATCTCTTTCACAGACTGGACACCTTCCTAGTCTGGGCACAATCCTTTCCCCTGGCACAGCCCTTGTTCAAGCACAGGTGGTAGCAAGGGGATGTCTCATGATGGCTGCTCCCTTTGTTCTGTTCCACCCATTTATATATCTTTTGCATAAAGCGGGAATCCTTTGTCCCACCCCCTCCTTCTCAATGGAAAAGCACCAGGTTAAAGATGGATTCCAGTTCAGGTGACATGATCACATGTCACTGTAAGACTTCATTACCTACTTGCCAGCACACACGTATACAGGGAGACTTACAGGTAAAACACACCCATCTGCAGACAATTGTCCTGGTTAATGGGAGTCATCAAGATTCCAAACCACCATTAATGGCCCACATTTTGCATAATTTTGCATAATTACAATAGGCCTTCAGAGTTATATTTCATATTTCTTCAACATTGTCCTTAACAGAGAACTTGAGGGCCACTATCAAATTTCCCTCCTCTGCACATAGGCCAAGTTTTCAAAAAATATTATAATTCTATCAAATTGTGTTTGATTTTTTGAGATGCCTTAGAAGGAGCTTCATTTTCAAAGTTTGGGTACTCAGCACATTCTGTCAGGAAAGTCACATTTAAGAATTCCAAGATGGTCACCCAAAATGTGAGAGATTTAAAACCACTTAAGAAAACATTACCTATTTTAGGATGAGGGAAGACAGGGAGAGAGAGAAATATTTAATTTTACAGCATTGAATGGGAACTTTTTTTGGAGCCAATTTTAAAAGGCACGAAGGGCAGCTAGACAGCCACTTTTTGTACAAGATTTGTTGCAAATATATAACAGTGGTTGCAGCAATGATCTCTATGGTCATATTTTAATCAGATAATGTCAGACCAACAACAATGAATCATCAATAAGCAAGAAGGCATAAATGAGAACCCTTACCACTTATTGATAAGCAGTTATCAGCTATTGATTATCGATAGAAAATCAACCACAAGACTGTAATTCTGAAAATAGAAAGAGAGAGAGGCTCCCTGCTTATAATTTGGGAATGGGTATTGAAGCATGAGGCTCCCTGGCAAAGACATCCTTTACTCAAATGTCAATGAAATCTAGAGAGCAGGCTAGAAGATAGTGTCTCTTATAAGGAGGGGGATATGCACATAGGGGTTACAATTTCCTACTTAAATCTCCCCCTCTCTCTCCTTCTGCCCAGGAGGCACCCAGAGAACAAAATGTGAGTACAAAACATGATTGCTGGACCCAGACTAGAAGGAGGCTAGTCTGTAAAAGAAGCTTATTGGAACATCTCTGAGGATGAGATTTCATCTGTAATCACTTGCTTACTGTGTTAGGCTTAGACTTGTGTGTTTTATTTTATTTTGCTTGGTAATTCACTTTGTTCTGTCTGTTATTACTTGGAACCACTTAAATCCTACTTTTTATATTTAATAAAATCACTTTTAACTTATTAATTAACCCAGAGTATGTATTAATAGGGGGGGGAAACAGCTGTGCATATCTCTCTCTCTCAGTGTTATAGAGTGTGAACAATTTATGAGTTTACCCTGCATAAGCTTTATACTGGGTCAAATGTGTTTATTTGGGGTTTGAGCCCCATTGGGAGCTGGGTGTCAGGGTGCTGGAGACAGGAGCACTTCTTAAGCTGTTTTCAGTTAAGCCTGCAGCTTTTGGGGGACGTGGTTCAGACCTGGGTCTGTGTTCGTAGCAGGCTGGTGTGTCTGGCACAAACAGGCAGGGCACTGATGTCCCAAGCTGCCAGGGAAAAGAGGCTCAGATATAGTCTCAGCACATCAGGTGGCAGTTCCAAAGGGGATTTCTGCGATTCAACCCATCACAGAGGGGACTTAATCATCAGCAGTTCATTTTCCTTCTTGAAGACACTAGCACTGAACACCAGGACTTACTTTAAAATACAAATGCCTTAAACATCTGAAGCTCCCCTGGAGTAAACTGGCAAACGTAACCACAGATGAATCACCAAATTTAACTGGGAAAAACGTAGGACTTTTAAAAAGAATTCAGGACAAAGTAAAAGAAGATGACCCTGATAAAGAGGTGATTTTTCTGCATTGTATTCTGCAAAAATGTCCTGGACATGGATCATGTTTTTTGCACAGTAGTGGAAATAGTGAGCTTCATAAGAGCGAGGGAACTTAATCATTGGCAGTTCATTTCCCTTCTTGAAGACACTGATGTTGAACACCAGGACTTACTTTATCATACAAATGTTCACTGACTTAGCCTAGGAAAGGTAATGCAGTGAGTGTGGGAGCTCAGAGATGAATTTAGCACTTTTCTGGAGATGCAGGGGAAAGAAAATGATTTCCCTGAATTAAAGAATTCAAACTGGGTGTGCAACCTCTCTTTGGGTGTGGATATCTTGGCACATTTAAATGAACTTAATGTAAACCTGCAAGGAAAGAATGTGTTTGTACACAATTTATATTCTCACGTGACAGCTTTCAAAGCCAAGTTAGTCTTGTTTCAAAACAAATTAAAGACAAAGTGTTTGCTCACTTTCCAACACTGTAATACTCTGAAGTGTCACCAGAGCAGAGAGAAAAGTACAGCAAAATTTTGAGTGACTTGCACAGAGAATTTTCTCGTTGATTCTCTAACTTTGAGAAGAGAGGGAAGACACTGGAGCTGGTGTCATGCCCATTGTCATTTGACTACAAGAAAGCGCCACAAGAACTACAACTGGAGCTCATTGATCTCCATTGTGATTCCACATTGATGGAAAAGTACAATTCAGAAAAACTGGATGAGTTTTATGCCTCCTTGAGTGAAACAAAGTTCCCAAATATCCACAAGGTGGCACAGCAAATCTCAGTTTTCTTCGGCTACACCTCTGTGTGCAAACAAACATTTTCCCTGCTGAATTACAACAAATCTCGCTACAGTTAACTGACCAGCATCTCAGCTTGGTATTGCGGATTTCCACAATGAGACTGACAGTGGATTTTCATGCCATTGTAAAAAAAAGGTGACCAACTGCATTGTTCACATTAATCAAAGAGGGTGTGGAAAGGAATTAAGTTTGGTTTAATTATTATAATCCGTTGTTATGATGGTATATTTATCATAGTAAGTAAGGTTTTATGTTTATTTCCACTAAAATGTATCTTTATTAAATAGAGTTTATTTTAATATCTCTGAATTGTTAATTTTGTGAGTGTTCATGGCCCGCCCTACAATTTCTATATCCAGATGCGGCCCTCAGGCCAAAAAGTTTGCCCACCTCTGTCCTAGAGGCACTCATGAATCACACAGAGAAATACACCAGAGCCAAATCCCCCCAGCTCCCAGCACTGTAGCTCAGGAATATACTGTCTTGCACTGCTCAAGACGAGAATTGCAGTTTTATTAATTGGTTCACCACTGTATCAATAGAAAGTGGATATACAGCTGTCTTTACAAAAGCTGTGCAGATTTATCACACACTTCAGGCAAAGTCACTGGTAAAGATAAACAATTAAAGAAGCTTATTGACTACAAAAGATTGATTTTAGTGATATTAAGTGATAGGCAAAAAGTCAGAGTTAATTACGAAAAGAAATAAAATATAAGCACACAGTCTAATCTCTCGACCTTGTTAGACTGGGCAGTAACTAGGCTAAGCAGTTTTTTTCACCCCACTGGATATTTCAGTACTTAGTATACAGATTTCACCCTCAAAATCTGGGCCAATCTCCCCTGTTTGAGTCTGGTCTTCTTCTCAGTGTCTTAGTTGCTTGCGGAGTAGGTGATGGCAGGAGAAAGGCCAAGCATGTGGCCACTGTGTCTGTTTTATACTCTCAGTCTATGAGGGTAAACACAAGTTTTGGAAAACACAATTCCAGGCATGTCTGGGTCCATTTCTGGTATCCAGGCAAGGTTGAGTAATTCCCCTGGTGTGGCCTTATGCATGTGACTCATGAATTGTAGAATTGTAGCTCCCTTGCTGGAGGATCGTTGTTGGTGAGTTTTAGTGACCACCATACAACACAATTCTCATAACTTCATATGCATTAATGAAACACATCTATCGATAGAGAAATGACTTTCTGCAGATCATAACCTTTCCCTGAGGCCTTTCAAGGCATGCTTCATATGTAGGATAAGGATTATATAGCAATGAGGAATATAGGGGTTCCAGGATGCTCCCTTAAGGTATAGAATGTCACAACACTAACCTTAGGCAAAACCCTAACACTCCTATTTATGCCATTTTATGTACATATATTTTAATGAGGCTGAATTTTCCTCTCCTTAAATTTCGCTACATGACCTCTCATTGGTGGGAGGAGTGTATGTGTGTTTTCTCCAGTAGAAGCCTCAGTGTCTCAAGCTGTTCCTGTGCAGATACAGTGGTTGTCCCTGGAGATGGTAAATCGCCCTTTCACCGAATCAGCGGAATCTGTGTCGCTTCCAGAGCTGTCTGTGGAATCATGCCACACCACATTCCGATCCTCTTTTGGGGGACCCAACCCAGCCAGGACCCATTGAAAGTGAACCCAGAGACTTTGCAGGAGAGGCAGAGAGTGTCTTGAGGCCTTTGGAGTCTATGACTCCACCAGCTGGACTTTGGATAGGGCATCTGCAAATCAAGACATGTTAAGAATCGGGAGATTCTGACTGAGAAGAAACCTCAGGGCCCTCCACTGTTTTGGAGAGAAAATCAGCTCTGAGAACAGCCAGAGTGTGGAGGAGATGGAGCCAAAGTCTCATTTCTCTCCCTGTGTCAGGGGTTCTCAGAGATTAACTCTTTCACTGCCTGGCCTCACAAGGCTCTGGCTTCTCAGTGCAGAGCTGCAGGGTCGGGAGAAGGACAGGGTTTAAGCAGGGAGCTAAGTAACCATATTTGCATATCCTGGTCTCAGTAAGGGGCTGATAAACCCAGACTTTAAATCCCAAAATCGGAGCTCAGACATGAAAGTGTGTGACTATGTCATTAATACACGCCTGATACTTGATCAAAGAGTCAACAGTGTCCCTAACAGAGAACTCTTGGTACCCAGGTCCTATGGAAAGTGAACGGTATTAGGGCCCCAGCCTGTGTTACACCTTTGAAAATTTCCCC
Source organism: Mauremys mutica (assembly GCF_020497125.1). Lineage (NCBI taxonomy): Eukaryota > Metazoa > Chordata > Testudines > Geoemydidae > Mauremys > Mauremys mutica. The sequence continues at coordinate 50,802,673 of NC_059084.1, forward strand.
TACAGCAGAGATACATGGTAAGCAATATTTTGGTCTAGTTCAGCCCCTCGTTCTAAGCCAGGGAACGGCTCATGAAGTTGACATTCTATGTACCCGGGCTTGGTGGAGATGAATAAAGTTCAGCCTGTGAAATGTTAGTAACCCGTTTCTGTGGAGTCTTCACCAGCAGGTTATTTATGTTGTGACTCCGATCACCTGACAAATTGGGTTTCTGCCCCTGTTCTATACATCAGTTGATGTCGACTCTAGAAATGAGAGGTGAAACTTGATCCTGTTCTTAAGTATAGGAGGCGCTGAGCATCAGAACAGGATCACATCCCATCTGCTTTGCAGAGGTTAACAATGGAGCACATAGGGCAGAGCAGGGGAGAATCTGGATTGTTCATCTCTGACATCTGCCTGGGATTGGGAAATTCCTCTGGGTGAACTATGCCTTGTGTTTGGAGGTGATGGTATAACGGAGGCAGCCGAGTGCACGTGTAAAAGTGGATCTCCGTAAACATTTATTTTGTTATGAGTTGGTTCTATGAGGCCGAATCTTGGGCAGAGAAGGCAACACCTTAGGGGAAATGTGGTAAAAACAGAGAAGTTGGCTCCTGTAAAGAGCGCAGGACCAGGCCTGTGAAATATTAAAGGACACACCATACATAGGTGGGGCTCACTAGGGGTCAGGCCTTTGTGCTGGGCTCTTGGCACTGGGGTGAACTTCACCCACAGAGATTTATTAATGGGTTGAAGGGGAAGAGATTTATCCCGCTGAGCACCATGCAGGCACAGAGCCAGAGTGAGGTGTTGGCTGTTTGCTCTTATCAATGTGCTCTTGAACCAATGACTCAGACTTTCTCCCCCATGAAACAGAAGGCCTGGGCTCTGTTCCCACCTCTAATATAATAGTAGGGCTCTAGTGTCTGGACTCCTTGTTCATTGCCTAAGCCATGGGATGGAAGAATAATCAAGTTGATATAGCCTGAGTCAAGGTATGAACATTCCTGGGGTCTTTCGTCTCACTTCTGAGCAGACTGATAGAAAAATTGGTAGAACAGGGCCCCTGGGAGTCAGGACTCCTGGGTTCCATGCTCAGTGCTGGTATTTCTGAATCACTGAGTGACTTTGGGTGATTCGGGGTTTAACTCCCAAGTGCTTGTAAATTGATGTGGAATCTGGAAGCAAAAGATTAACCAAGTAGAGAGACCGCGGTGTTGGCAGCTGCTGCTCTCTGCGCCTCACACGGGAAGGCTGCTTCTCTGCAAGGTTGGTTTTAGTGGGGGCTGTAATAGGTTTCCCCTCACTGTGTGTCCGGCACAGTGGTACACGGAGGTGTCTCTTGGCTGCAAGCCGGTCAGTTGCAGGAACACTTGGCTTTTGGAGGTGTCTCTGCTGATGGTGAGCCGATTTTTGAAAGCATCATTATAGTTATTGCTTCCATCAGTCCAGATAACTCCCAGCCAGTCCAGCCCTTTCCCCGCGGGCTGGCGGGCCCAGTTCACCGCGTAGCTAGTGAGAGAGAATCCGGACATGGTGCAGGTCAGTCTGAGGGTCTCCCCGGGCTTCTTGACTCCCCCACCGGACTCCACCAGGCTGACCTGGGAATAGACACCTGCAGAGGGGAAATAAAGGGGGAATATTGCAGTCATTCCGGAGGCGCAGTTATTAGGGAACACGCGGTACCGGGCGCGGAGCGGCAGCGCAGGTCCCGCCCGTACCCGCGGGGAGCAGCAGGAGGAAGGCGATGGCCAGGCTGGGGGTCATGTCTGCGGCTGGCGGCTCGGTCCCCAGGCGGGATGGGAAGCTGAAGCCCGGCGCTGGCTCTGAGTGGGGTGAGCGGCCGGGATTAGGCTATGAACAGGGCCCCGGGGAGCTCATTTGCATGGACCGGAGGGTGGGGACAATATAATGGGGGGGCCCAGGAGGTGTGTGACAGTGCATCGCCCTTCATTCTAGTGGCAGGTGGGTTAGAGAGTCCAACTCTTTAAACCTCCATTCAATTTGAATATATAGAATCACTGAATGAACGCACTTGCGTGATCATCTATCTATCTATCTATCTATCTATCTATCTATCCCCATACCCCCCCATCCATTAAGTATCATTTAGTTAATAGGTATGTGTATAATCTTTCTTTCTCTCTTCACTAGTAAGGGCTCGGTGCTGGCTCGTATAGTTATGACCTGCGGTGTTCCCCGTCAGCAGACAGTAGGGAGTTATGGAAATGTAGTGTGAGTTCCTCCTTAGCTCCGCCCCTTTACACAACCTGAGAGACTGGATTGTGAGCTTCGGATGTGAGGTGGGTAACTCAATCCACGAGACTCCTTTGAAAATCCCAGCCGTGACTCATACCCAGGAGTAGCGGAGTGTGGGAGCATACAGGAAGTGATGCTCTCTCCCCCACAGGCCCATAGGGGGTTTGTGCCGCAATGGGTGACATAGCCAGGGAATTATAGGGTTAAAACCAATCTCCCCATAGCTGTATTGTGTATGAATCTGCTGCCCCCACGCGGCGCACTGGAGAAAGAAATTCTGCACGTTGAATTTTTTGTATTAACACTATTGGGACTCCAGTCGCTGTGTCTCTGGCACGGTGATACCGGGCGGTGTCCTCGGGTCTCAGGCTGTTCATTTGCAAATACAGCAGGTTGTTGGGATTATCGCTGGGGGTGACGAATCGCCCCTTGACAGAGTGGAGTAGTGTGTAGTTCCACACTCGGATACAGGAGGGAGACCCACTCCAGCCCCTCCCCGGGCCCTGCCGGACCCAGTGCATCCAGAGGCTGCTGAAGGTGAACCCGGAGGCTTTTCAGGGGAGATGGAGAGAGTCTCCGGGCTTTTTCACATCCCCTCCGGACTCCACCAGCAGCTGGGAACGGGTACCTGGGACAGACACTGGGAGAAATTACCCTTCAAGCTGCTACAATGAAAAGGAATTGCAGCCAAGGTCTCATTTTGCCTGGTGTGGGAGGGGAAAGTTCTCTCGGGGGTGTTGGGTGTTGGCTGGTAACCGCTTGTCCCTAGGCCCGCAGCCTGGGCATGGAGAGAGAGAGAGATTTAAACAGGAACCTGTCCCCCCTATTTGCATATCCCCCTCCTTATAAGAGACTCAATCTCCTTCCCTTACTGGTATGAATGACTGCACTCGGTTCAGAGACCAGTCTGGCTCTTGCGGGGAGCGGCGAGTTCCTCATTTTTCCTGTGCATAAGGAAGACGTGAATGTCTTTAAAGACACCGCTCCCCATAACGTGTGTTCAGGGCCTGCTTATAATGAAGTTACCTGGTAGTGGGAGACTCCTGGGCCGTGAGGCTGTGGAACGGCCGGTCACTGGGGCTCAGTGACTCGGGTGGGGTCAGGTCCCAGGATCCAACTGGGCTGAGACTCTCTCTAGCAGGTGAAAATTCCTCGGGGCGCTGAGCGAGGGCTGGGACTGAATTCCCTGCCCATCCGCCTTCCCAGCAATGTCCGGCTCCGCTGGAAAGTGCAGGCAGGGAGCAGAGGGAAATGTGTCCTGGGAAGTTCAGACAGGACCGGCTGTAGGAAGTGTGGGGCCCGATTTGAACAGTTTCCTCGGGCTGTCAGGGATGACTATAAAAAAATGTAAAAAAATACATGGGGCTTGTACTCACCGGGCAGGGCTCTGGGTCCTCCGCGGGGTCCTTCTCTCGCTCCAGATCTCCGGCGGCACGGAAGGACCCGCTGCCAAAGTGCTGCCGAAGACCCAGAGCAAGCGAAGGACCCGCCGCCGAAGACCCAGAGCGCCGCCAAGTGAGTTAAAATTGAAAAGGCGCCTCTAGCCAGGGAAGGGATCCTCACTGGGCACGGGGCCCTCTTAGGCTTGGGGCCGATTTGGGGGAATTGGCCTAAAGCTCTGAACTGTTCAGATGTGGGTCAAGGGCCAAGTGCTGCTTTCTTTCCTCTCTGGGAGTTTCCCATTTGTCTCAATGTGGCTTCTGGTTTGAGGAGAGCTGGCAGCGCTCAGAGAAGGGTCCAGAGCTGCCTGCGGGGGAGGGGGGGAAGTGAGGCAATTTGCCCCAGGCCCCACAGGGGCCCCCACAAGACTTTTTCGGGGCCCCGGAGCCTCTTCCACTCCGGGTCTTCGGTAATTCGGTGGCAGGGGGCCCCCGCCGGGGGTCTTTGGGGCACTTTGACAGCGGGTCCTGGAGCGGAAGGACCCCCCCACTGCCGAATGGGGCCCCTCACGGCTGAAGACCCCAGGCCCCCTGAATCCTCTGGGCAGCCCTGGAAGGGTCTGTGCTTTGAACTGCAGGGGGCTACACCCCCCTCTGGAGTTAAACAGTGAAAACATAAAGGACAGTGGGTTTTGTTTGGTTGTTTTTTTGGAGGGGGAGGGAGGTATTGGGTTTTTTTACCCAGGGCTGCCCAGAGGATTAGGGGGCCGCTTCCATAAGAAGAAGAGTTGCAATACTATAGAATCCTGTATTCTCGTGGGGGCCGGGGGCAGGTTGCCCCACTTGCCCCCAGGGCGGCCCTGCTCCCCTCAGCTGCCTTACTGCGCTCTCACCTTATAAACGTTACAGGGATTGGCAACTTTTGCACCAGGCCCTGGGGTAAGCACACTGGTTGGCCGGGCTGCGGCTGCAGGTTCGGCCCATAGTGCTGCTAAGGCCACTGGGGGCGGTGGGAAGCGGCGGCCAGCACATCCCGGCCCATGCTGCTTCCCGCTCCCCCCATTGGCCAGGAGCGGCAAACCACAGCCAGTGGGAGCCGCAATGGGCTGAACCTGCAGAGCAGTAGGTAAACAAACCGGCCCAGCCAAAGGTTCCCTGTCCCGGTTATAAACCATCGCAGTTCCAAGGTATCCCAGTGAAGGGACCCTGCATTGGCTGACACGTCTGTGCTAGCCCCTCTGTGCTCTCCTCTTCCCAGATGTGCTGCCCCATCGCACACCCCTGAAATTCAGGACTGAGGGCTTCTGAGTTTGATGCAAACTGGTTAGCTTGGAAACGGTCCCAATTTCCATTTAAACCCTACACAGATTCGAGCCCAGAGAGGCAAACCTGATTGGAAACAGTGAGCTCTGCGCTCAGAGAGGTTCTTGATTTCAGCTCCATTGGGATTTTGAGAGTGGCCCTGCAAACGCTTCCTAGCCTAGTAACCCTTACCCCACAAATTGTTCCACCGGAGCCGGTGGGGTCAGTCCCGTTAGTAGGGATGGCAAGATCTTAAAGAGAACTAGACCCTGCAGACGTTTGTCTGGTCCAGCCCCGGGCTCTTTTCCTGGCACTCCGGGGGCAGTGCAGAGGAAGAGAGGGATGGAGGGACCCGCAATTCCAGGGGCAGCAGTCCAGGAGGTTGCTTTTTTTTTGCTTCGGTAGTTGCTTTCTGGGAGGGTTTTTTGCTCGGGGTGGCAAAAGACCTAGAGCCAGCCCTGGCAGAGATTTATCAATGGGCTGAGAGGAGAAAAATTTATCCCGCTCACAACCTTGCAGGCATAGAGCCAGATTCCAGAGTGGGGTGTTGGTGGCTTTTTCCTTTCTATCCACAGGCCCTTGAGCCAACGACTCAGACTTTGTCCTCCACGAAACAGAAGGCCTGGGCTCTGTTCCTGGCTCCCATATGACAGCCGGGCTCTAGTGTCTGCAGCGGGCACCAGTGTAAAGACTCCGTGTGTATTTCCCCAGCCATGGTGGGAGGGAAGAATAATCTAGTTGCTATAGCGTGAGTCTAGGTATGAATATCCCTGGGGTCTTTCCTTCCCTTTGTTAGCACAATGATAGACACATTGGCAGAGCAGGGCCCTGGGAGTCAGGACTCCTGGGTTCCATTCCCAAGCTCGGTGTCGCTGATTCACTGTGTGATTTCGGGTGATACGGAGTTTAACTCACAAGCGCTTGTAACTTGCTGAGGAATCTGCATGAAGCAAAAAACTAACCAAGCAGAGAGACCGCGGTGCTGGCAGCTGCTGCTCTCGGCGCGTCACACGGGAAGGCTGGTTCTCTGCACGGTTAGTTTTAGTGCCGGCTCGGATAGGTTTCCTCTCACTGTGTGTCCGGCACAGTAATACACGGAGGTGTCTGCGGGCTGCAGGCCGGTCAGTTGCAGGAACACTTGGCTTTTGGAGTTGTCTTTGGTGATGCTGAGGCGATTTTTGAGAGCGTCATTATAATGAGTGCTTCCACCAGACCAGATGGTACCGACCCATTCCAGCCCCTTCCCCGCTGGCTGGCGGGCCCAGTGCACCGCGTAGCTAGTGAGAGAGAATCCGGACACGGTGCAGGTCAGTCTGAGGGTCTCTCCGGGCTTCCTGACTCCCCCACCGGACTCCACCAGGCTGACCTGGGAATAGACACCTGCAGAGACAAAGGGGGAATATGTCAGTGATTCCCGGAGGCGCAGTTATTAGGGAACACGCGGTACCGGGCGCCCAGCGGCAGCGCAGGTCCCGCCCGTACCCGCGGGGAGCAGCAGGAGGAAGGCGATGGCCAGGCTGGGGGTCATGTCTGCGGCTGGCGGCTCGGTCCCCAGGCGGGATGGGAAGATGAAGCCCGGCGCTGGCTCTGAGCGGGGTGAGCGGCCAGGTCTGGGCTATGAACAGGGCCCCGGGGAGCTCATTTGCATGGGCCGGGGGGTGGGGGCAGGGGGCGTGGAGACAATATAAAATGGGATCCAGGACGTGTGACGCTGAATCGTGCTGTTAAATGTAACGGCAGGTGGGTCACAGAGTCCACTAACTGCATTTCTTTTGCACCTTTTAATTTGAAAATATATAACCACTAAATGAAAGCAGTTGAGTGATCTACCCATCCCCATCCACCCCCTCTATCTATCTATCTCCATACACCCCTTCTATCTATCTATCTAATCTCTGTCTTTATTCCCTTCAGTGTTGTGGCCAATGTTACATACGAGCAATTATTTATATCACCGAGCCATTCCTTTGCAGGATGATTTGGAGAATGAGTATGGAAAGAGTTTACAAAGATGCTTCATGAAACTTATGCTCCAGGTTATAATGATCAAAAGGATATTGGAGTCAAGTTGCTTAGTGCCACAGACAAAGAATAAAAGTTACGCAGCCACAGGCGGCTTAGGTGGGGTTCAGTAGGTGCAAAGGCCTTTGTGTTGGCCCCTTTACAAAGAAAGTCCTTTATCACAGACCCCTCCCTTCCTGCGATAAATGTGAGGGGGGGGGGGGTTAGCATCCTTGTGTAACTCCCCAACCATTCACTTAGCTACAGAATCCTCCTTAGCAGCTGTACCCTAATTGCCTTACCTGTAAAGGGTTAAGAGGTAAACTTAATGTGAGTTGGCACCTGGCCAGGGGAACCAATAGGGAAGCTGCACCCTTTCAAATTGTGACAAACTGCTGGGTGTGGGGGTCTTTTGTTCTCTCGCTGCAGAGGGACAGGGCAGCAGCTTTGCTGTAAGAAGCTTGGGCCCAGGTATAAAAAATCATCAGTATCATACCTAGAAACTACTCATTTGGAACCCCAGATATGGAAGTAGAAATGTTAGAATGACACAACCAGAGATCTTCTTATTTTGGTTTGTGGATTCCTCTGTGCTAACCCCAGGTGCTTTAGTTTCCTTGTTGTAACCTTTAAGCTGGACCCCAAGAAAGTTATTTTTGGTTCTTAATCCTGGCAGTTGTTCTTTTAAAATCTAGCAATAGCCTGAGTGCCCGGAGGTATTTTTCTTTTCTTTTATCCCCCCCCCCTCTTTTTTTTCTAAATTACCTTTTTAAAGAACATGGTTGGATTTCTGGGTCTTCAGAGGTTTGTGAACTTTTTTTTTTAGTTAGCTGGTGGCAACAGTTGATTTTTAATTTTTATCTTTTCCTTTCTCAGCTCTTCAGGGGGTGTGTGAAAAGGCTTGGGTGTACCTCCCAGGGAGGAATTCGCAAGTGCGCCTTCCTGGGCTCTGAAAGGGGTTCTGCTCTTGGGTGGTGTCAGCTCTACTAACCCAAGGCCAGGTAAAGCTGTGACCTTGGGAGTTTAATACAAGCAGGGAGTGGCCAGTGTTAATTTTTAGGGTCCTTGCGGGCTCTCACCTTCTGCACTCGGAGTCCCAGAGTGGGGAATCAGCCTTGACACTTCCAGTCAATGATCCTCTCTTCAGGAAGAGGTTTTTGTTTCAGCTCAGACTAGCTTCCCCTCGCTGTGTCTCTGGCACAGTAATACAGGGCGATGTCCTCGGGTTTCAGGCCAGTCATTTGCAAATATACCGTGTTGACAGAATTGTTTCTGGAGATGGTGACTTGCCCTTGGACAGCCTGAAAATGCCATTGGCTCTATCCACTTGGGGAGTTAACCCTAGCCAGCCACTCAAGACTCTTCCCAGGAGCCTGATGGACCCAGTCCATATCCATAGTTTTCTAATCTGAACCCGGAGGCTTTGCAGGAGAGGCAGAGAGAGTTTCCCGGCTTTTGCACATCCCCTCCGGACTCCACCAGCTGAACCTGAGACCGGACACCCGGGAATAAAGACACTTTATAGATGTTAGTATAAAAAGAGTGAACATTCAATTGTCACCTTTAAGCTTGACACCAATAAAACTATTCTTGGTGCTTAATCCTTGCAGTTGTTCTTCTGATGACTCTGCAAATTACTGAGGGTACAAAACTATCTTTAAAATATGTTATAGCAAAAAGTGAGTGAATCCAAGGTCCCATTTTCCCCAGTGATTGAAGGGGAAGTTCTCGGGGCGGGGGATTGGTTGGTAATTGCACAATTGCAGAGCTCTGGATTATCTCTGTGGGTGCAGCCTCGGCAGAGTGAGACAAATTTAAACAGGAAAGTGTCGCCTCTATTTGCATATCCCGCTTCTTATAAGAGACACAAACCCCTTCCATTGATGTTCTGAATTACCTGCACTGGAGCTCAGATAGAAGGAGTCAGACTTCTCCATTGCTATATCATATGTTTCCAACCAGTGATGTGATGTTCTACCTCCGTTGCAGCAGAGAAATAATGACAGGAGGTCAATGACCTCCCATTCCGAGGCATTAATGGCTAGATGTTGAACCAAAATCTTTTGTGGTCAAAGGAAATGTCCTCTCTGGCCTGAGTGGCTTTGGATCACCCCTGAGAGACAAGAATATTTGGCTACCTACCTGGCAGGACAGATGAAAATGAAAGTACCTGTGGTTATTGGAGTCAGATATGTGTGACAATGTATCCTCTCTTTTTAGACGGGATTGGAAGTAGAGCTGTAGACTTGCAATTCCAATGGAGGATAATGGAGTTAGGTTCCCAACTCCCCCTGACCATCACAAGGATTTTGGCACCTAACTCTATTAGGCTCCTTTATAAATCAGAGCCAGAGTTTATAGCTCGTCTGCAGTTTTCACCCCCAAACAGTCTCTGGCTGCATTGTGCATTTTCAATGTAGTGTATAAGCGCCTTTCTGACCCTTCACTGCTGCTGTGATTGTCAAAGGAACCTCAGGGAGTCAGGCACTCAGTAAGCCCTGCATTCCAGCATCAATGGGAATTAAAGGCCTAATTCCTCCAATTCTCTTTAAAAAACACTCCTGTAAATACAACTATTTTCTTTTAACTGATTCCCGAGTGATAATGTACCGGAACTGTGGAAAGATGGTGGAAAGGTTAATTTTCACTTGTAGCAGAAATCCATTTCTGTATATTTATAATAGGCTGGATCACCCAGGTTTCCCTAACTGGCACAGTAACACAGAGCAGTGCGGTCAGATCTCAGGCTTCTCATTTGGAATCCAACGGGTGGTTGTATTATTGTATCATGCTGTTCTTTGGGGGGAGGGGTGTTTTTGTGTTTTTTAGCCTGCTATAGATTCTCGCCTCTCCTACCCACATTCCCTGTAAGCTTCCTCTTCATTGTTTTGGTTGTGTTTTTCGTAAAGGGTATGGTTTGGGGCTGTAATGAAATGATAAAAAGGCTACTTAAATATATCAGAAATAATTCCACCACTCCTTGAGGGGCAGAGAGATTGTGACTGGTGGGAAAGGAGGGGGCGGGGCACTTCAGAGATGTTTTATATTTGTATAAACTACTCACCGTTATCTGGTGTTTCTGTTAAAAGATCCCAAAGAAATAAAGAAAAGAAGCAATAACTTGGGAGGCTATGGTAACATAAGTGACTTCCTACAGCCTTTAGAGAGGCTAAAGTTTTCCTTGGGAAATTGATAACGTGACCAAAATCTCATCTTCCTGGAGGTGGAGAAATGAATGTGTCCAAGGATGGGGAGTAAATGAGAAACTGTAGAGAAGTCAGAGCCCCTGTATAGGGGGAGATTCAAGACTGATTCCCCACTCTGGCACTTCAAGTACAGAAGGTGGGGGCCCACAAGGACTATAAAAATTAATACTGGCCACCAGCGGCGGCTCCAGGCACCAGTGCTCCAAGCATGTGCCTGGGGCAGCAAGCGGCGGCGGGCACCCTGCCGGTCCCTGGAGGGCGGCAGTCAGGCAGCCTTTGGCGGCACGCCTGCAGGAGGTCTGCCAGTCCCACGGATTTGGCGTCAATTCGGCGGTGGGTACGCTGAAGCCACGGGACTGGCAGACCTCCCACAGGCAAGCTGCCGAATATGTGGGACCGGGGACCTCCCGCAGGCAAGCCACCAAAGGCAGCCTGCCTGCCGTGCTTGGTGCAGCAAAAAAGCTAGAGCCGCCCCTGCTGGCCACTCCAGGCTTGTGTTAAACTCCCAAGGTTGCAGCTTTTCTCTGACCTTGGATTGGTAGATGCTGCCACCACCCAAGTGCAGAACCCCTTTGAGAGCCCAGGAAGGTGCACTTAGGAATTCCTCCCTGTGGGGTACCCTCAAGCCCTTTCACACCCCACATCCCCCGGAAGAGCTGAAAAAGGGAAAGAAAAAAGAATCAGATGTTGCCACTAGCTAACTAAAAAACATGTGCACAAACCTCTTAAGACACAGAAATCCAATCATGTTCTTAAAAAAGATAAATTTTATTTAAAAAAAGAAAGAAAGAAAGAAAATACATCTGGAAACTCAGGCTATTACTAGGTTTTAAAAGAGCAACAACAAGGATTAAGCACCAAGAATAGCTTTCCTGGGGTCCAGCTTAAATGTTACCAAGCAAAACACCTGGGGTTAGCACAGAGGAATCCACAAGCCATAAAGAAATAAAAAGAAACAAACCTAATCATGTCTTCCTAGACATTTCTTGATCTACTTACATATCTGGGGTTTTGAATGAATAGTTTCTTGGTATGATACAGATGATTTTTCATACCTGGCCCCAAGCTTCTTACAGCATAGCTGCTGCCCTTTCTGCCTGTCGAGTCAAAAGAATAAAAGACAGACAGACAAAGGGGGAGGACCCACCTCTGTCCATTTTCTTCCATCCATGTAAACAGGGTGGCCTGGGCCTCCTCTTCTCTGAGCCCTCCTCTGGTCCCCTCTGGCTGGAACCAGCTGGTTAGGTCACTGGGGTCCTCTCTTCACAGCCTATTGTCCTCCCACTGGCCAGAACCGGCTGCAACTCCTGAGCTGGGCCTCCCGGTGAACAGTTGCTGGGATATGAATTCTCCAGGCCATTGGCTGGGGTCCCAAGTTCCCTCACTGGTCCTCTGTAGCAACATACTCCCTCGCCCATCATCTCCTTAAACCAGTAACCCCCAGGGAAACAGTCCCACTCCCTCTGCATGCAAACCATTAAAAAACCAAGAAAAACCAAGAGAACCCCCACTTCCTCACAACTGCATGGGGAGGTTTTGTCCTAGCTCACAGCAGCTTCCCCTCACTTTGTGTCTGGCACAGTAATACAGGGCAGTGTTCTTGAATTTCAGGGTGGCCATTTCCAAACACAGCAGGTTGCTGGGATTGTCCCTGGAGATGGTGAATCGGCCTTGGACCGAGCTGGCGTAATGTACAGCACTGCCAGCCCAGTAGCTTATACAAGAGATTCACTCAAGGCCCCTGCCAGGAGCCTGATGGACCCAGCTCATCCAGTAGTCTCCAAAGATGACTTTTTCACACCCCCTCCAGATTCCACCAGCTGGACCTGGGGCTGGCCACCTGTCAATAAAGGCATTTTAAAGCATATTGATGTTATATTCAGCAACTGAATATTCTTCAGGGCATTCAGGGGAGAACATATCTTCCAGAGCTGCTACAATGAGAATGAAATGGAGCCAAAGTCTCATTTTCCCTGGTTTTGGAGGGGAAACATATCAGGTGGGTTTGTCTGGTAACTGCATAGACAGCAGAGGGGCCATGGATTGTCTCCGGGTGCAGCCTGGGCAGAGAAAGGGACAGATTTAAACAGGAAACTCTCACCCCTATTTGAATATCCCGCTCCTTATAGGAGACACGAACCCTGTCCCTGAATGCTCAGAGTTATTTGGCTGGTGGCTGTAAGGGAGGGAGTCGGACTCATGTGAACTCTGTGTCTGGGCAGCGCCCAGCGAGTGCGAAGCCATCCTGACCACACTGCTGCACAAAGAGCTCCCTTGAATCCCCTCCCATCCTTCCAGGTGTAAGGGATGAGCTACAGTCTGTTGAAGAGAATGGAAAGACCCAGCACTGGCTTTAGTGGACTCTGGATCAGGCCCCTAGAGGGAAGTGAAAAGGGAAGAATCAGGGGGGAAATCAGTTTTTCTGTTGAGTCTAGAGGTGTTTAGAGCCTCATGTACCCTTTTCAGTGTGTGTTAGATCTACACTGGCATTTTATTGTTTTTCAGAGGGATTTGAGAGCAATTCTACCCATCCCCCAACAAACAACAAAAGCATTTGGACAGTCATCACTTTTAGGCAGCTTTGGACGCCCAAGTTCTGATTATCACACGGAACAATCGGGTCCCCGAATATTTCTCTGGTGCAGTCTGCATTGTTACTTCCGTGTCTGACGAGTGCCACTGTAGGCGTGTGATAGTCAAGCTGTTGCAGTTGTTATGGACACGTGATCATATATGAATACAGAGATCTCAAACCTGACGAGAGGTGATTTTTCGCTCTGGTTGTAGCTCCCGTTCCTGTGCCCAGGGCTGGATTGTTCGGGGAAGTGCTGCCCCCGCGCGGCGCATGGGAGAAAGAAGATTCTGCATCTTGAGTTTTTGTATTAGCAGTATCGGGATTCCCCCCACTGTGTCTCTCGCACAGTGATACCGGGCGGTGTCCTCGGGCTTCAGGCCGGTCATTTGCAGATACAACAGGTTGTTGGGGTTGTCCCTGGAGATGGTGAAACGTCCCTTGAAGGGCTGTGCGTAGTTGATGGTAGATAAAGTTGGGTGTATTTCCACGATCCACTCCAGCCCCTTCCCGGGAGCCTGGCGGACCCAGCTCATCCAGTAGCTGCTGAAGGTGAAGCCGGAGGCTTTGCAGGAGAGGCGGAGAGAGTCTCCGGGCTTTTTCACATCCCCTCCGGACTCCACCAGCTGCACCTGGGACCGGGCACCTGGGAATGAAGATGAATTATGGGGAACGTTAGTATCTAGGGAAACAGAATATCAACCTCCTGACTATCCAACACACGGGAAGGGAGAAAATACCTTCAAACGCTGCTGCAAGGAGAACGAGATACAACCAAAGCCTCATTGTCCCGTGTTTGGAGAGGAGAGTTCTCAGGGGGGTTGTCTGGTGACTGCCCAGAGACAGAGGCTGCGGATTGTCTGTCCGGGTGCAGCCGTGGAAGTGAGAGAGACAGCTTTAAACAGGAAACTCTCGCCGCTATTTGCATATCTCCCTTCTTATAAGAGACTCCAGTTATTTCCTAGAGCGAACTCAGTTTCTTTGTGTGTGGCTGAGAGAAGGGCCCGCAATTTACTTCTGGGGTACCCGCCTCTCCCAGTCGGTGTATCTGAAGAAGTGGGGGTTTTTACCCACAAAAGCTTAGGCCCAAATAACTCTGTTAGTCTTTAAGGTGCCACCAGCCTCCTGGTTGTTTTTGTGAATACAGACTGACAGGGCTCCCCCCGATACAGAAGGATTTCGGCTCTATCTTATTCAGTGGGAGCCCTGCTCTGTGTCTTTCCTGCCCCCACCTCTCTCCAATCCACGTCTGCTTCCCCCTGTGCGTCAGTCTCTCTCGGAGCTGTTCCAGTGACCCCTATCTTAGAACCCTTAGTCACGTGACTATCCCCCCTGACCTGAGGGCCCGCGCTGGGTTGAGGGGCCCCTGGGCAATTGCCCCCTTTGCCACTGCCTGTCAGCGGGCCTGGCAGAGACCACTCAGCTGCTAGCGCAGGGCTGGGAGTTTCAAAGGGGCCTCATGGCTAAAGGAACCCACCTCACATTCTGCAATCACAGTCCAGAATTTCTGCTGCTGTCCCAGGGGGAGGTAAAGACCCAGATATTTAACATAGTAACCGGGGACCAGCTGCTCTTAATTACAGGAAGCTCCCCAAGGTTGGTGCTGAGGGAAGTGGCTGGTGAGGAAGTCTGGTAGGGCTTACTGGAATCATGCAGACAGGCATCAGCCCCACAGAGGAGGTGTCAAGGGTCTTTGGGTCAGAAAGCGCAGGGCTGGAGGCCTTGTCTGGTGGCTGCTGGCCTGGGGACCCTCATTCCCCTTTCGATAGATCTGCTCTGGGGCTGATGCACCCCAGCCATGACATGCAAGAAGAGAACGCTGTACACGTAACGAAACTCTGAAATCCGCGCTTTCAAAACAATGTCAGAAACACGGAAAGGGAGGTCTGGAGAGGAGTGGGGGGAGCAGGAAGACGAGGACTCTCGACTTTTTTCTTTTCCTGTGAACTGGCCACCAATAAACACCTTTCCAATATCGGTTCTTGCCTGTCACTGGAAACAGGGGCGGCTCTAGGAATTCTGCCGCCCCAAGCAGGACGGCAGGCCGTGGGGCGTGCTCTGGCGGTCGCGGGTCCCACGGTTCCGGGGGATGTCTTGCAGACGTGCCTGTGGAGGGTCCGCTGGTCCCGCGGCTCCGGGGGACCTCCCGGCAAAATGCCGCCCCAAGCACGCGCTTGGCGTGCTGGGGTCTGGAGCCGGCCCTGACTGGAAATGTGCAGAGATGAGAACGCAGAAAGCCTGGCAGAGCGGGGCAGGTTCCTTTCCGTGCTGTCAAACCCTGGCAGCAGTTACAGACACCTCTCTGACTGCGAAGAGGAGACTCGTGTCCGCTTCAAGGGTGCCAGGGCTGGGCCTGCAGACCGAGCATACACCATCTAGCAAGTTGTCGAGGCAGCAGCCAAGGCTGAGCGTCTGTTAAACCCTTGAGGAGTTCAAAGCTTCTCCCAACCTTTTTTCTCCAGTAATGAGTCTAGCTCCCACTCTTGGATCCTCAGACCAAGATGTGAGATCATAAGAACTGAAGAACAGCCAGAGACCTTTCCCCTCTCACACCAGGGAAAATAAATCTTTGGCTCCATTTAGCTTTCGTTGCAGCCGCTTTGGATGATGTTTTCTCCCCTTGTACGGATAAGAGAGACTGACCTGTACCACCTCAGGGTTCAACATAGACAGCAACTGAATTAATGGATCTCTCAGGGTGGGTCCCGGTCAGGGGCTGCAGTGGGTATCAGCAATTAGTGGAGCAACCACCTACTACGGAAATTCCGTGAAAGGACGATTCGTCCTCCACCCCCACCTGTACGAACACTCCAGCTCACCCTTCCCTGCACGCTGCGCTAGGACACGTGTCTATGTGTGTCTGTGAGTCTATGGAGAGAGAGAGAGAGAGAGAGAGAGAGAGAGAGAGAGAGAGAACAGTTAGATCAGTGGTTTGCTGAGGCCAGTGTCTGTCATGCTGACTAATATTATCTCTTTGTTCCTTGTGATATCCCATCTGTTCTCTCCTGTTTTTTACCTAGATAATAAAGTCTTTGCGGGGCAGGGATCCAATATTAACTAGAATATTAAATGCTATGGAACCTTTTAAATCTGAGCCTAGAGGCTTTAATTCTTTCCAGAATAAAAGCACCGCTGTGAAGGGGATGTTTATCTAGTTCTAAATGTATAGATGGAACCTCCTCCTATGAAAGAGTCGATTTTTCAAAGGAACCTAAGGGAGTTAGGCACCCAAATCCCATTGGATGAATAGCTCCCATGTGTTTACTAGAGTGTTTAACTGTTTGAATAAAAGTTCCAGATTGCCAGCTGGCATAATCATGGGTAGCTGCTATATTGAATCCAGTGGATCTGTGATCATTGATTCCAGCTGTGGATCTGCTCTCATCGTGTAGATCTTTCTTAAGGCCACAACAACCGAGAGGCGAGAGTTTCATTGGTTCCAAAGGCTGTAGATCAGCCCCATCATCACCCATTTCGGTTCTCTGAGGTGACAGACCCTGCCCAATGAGTTAGATAATAATGGCCAGAAGAGTGAACGTTTCCCTGCTACCAGGAGCAGGGACGTTTGTGTAAAAGGGCCCTGAGTGTCCGCGCGGAACTCGCTTCTTCTTTTTGTGCCAGTCCCTGCTCTGCTCTGTGTCACTGTGTCCCTGGCGCAGTAATAGGTGCCGGTGTCTGCAGCTGTCAGCGAGCGGAGCTGGAGATAAACTTCGCCCTTCGAGGTGTCCCTGGTGATGGTGATCCGGCTACTGAAAGCCGAGCTGTACTCTGTGCTGCCTCCCGCTGCAGTGCTCTGGATGCGCCCCATCCACTCCAGCCCTTTCCCCGGCGGCTGCCGGACCCAGCTCCAATAGTAGCTGCTGACGGAGACTCCAGAAACCTTACAGGTGATACTGAGGGTCTCTCCGGGTTTCACCGCTCCCGGGCCGGTCTGGACCAGCTGCACCTGGGAGAGGACACCTGGGGAAAGGGGGAAGAGAGCTGAGTCTGGCCTGGAACCGGTGCATTCCCCACCTTGGTGTTTCTCAGCGTCCCATGAAATACTCACCTGACAGGGCAGCGAGTAGGAAAAGGGAGCAGAGCAGTGACAGTGTCATGGTGATGGCTAATGGAGACACTCCCCAGGGGGCAGGACCGGTTCTGTGTCTGGGGAGAGACTGAGGCTCCTAGAACCGGGGGTTTGTATTTAACAGGAACCCCCCGGGGAAGGGATTTGCATGAGGGTTTCCCAGGGTGGCTATTAGAGGCGGCAGAGGGTGAGCGCTCAGTACATGGCGATGTCCCCTTTGGACAGGGGTCCCCTTTACACCCCAGAGAGACCAGGCACTCAGCTCAGCTCAGCACAGCTGTGCATTAGTCTGTTGAATTGCTTGGAGCCCTAGAGACAAGACAGGGGTGGCAGGGTCAGTTCTTAAATCACCCACTCGCTCCCTGTTGCCATTGGGTAAATCCGTTTAGGGGCTCTGCGTGCACAATTCCCACTCTTGTTAGTGGGCAGTGGGTGCCCCAAACCCCTAGGCAAGTTGGTTAATTTCCACTTTTGAGACTCTGGGACTCATTTCCTCCTCTGTAAAATGGGGTTAATGAGACTTCCCTGCTTCACGTGCGGTCTAGAAGGTGAAATCCAGGACTGGTTGTGAGTCGCTAAAATGTTCCGGTGACAAGGAGCAGAGAAGAATAGAGGCAGGTAGGTGGCTGCGCATCCAGCTGCCAGTGAAATCCAGTGAGATTGTAGTTCCTAAATCCGCCAGGCTTCTTAAGAACATAAGAACTGGTTAAAAGATAGGAAACAAAGGGTAGGAATAAATAGTCAGTTTTCAGAATGGAAAGAGGAAAATGGTGGTGTCCCCCAGGGGTTTGTATTGGGCCCAGTCCTATTCAACATATTCATAAACAGTCTGGAAAAAGGAGTAAACAGTGAGGTGGCAAAATTTGCAGTTGATACAAAACTACTCAAGATAGTGAAGTCCCAGGCAGACTACCAAGAGCTACAAAAGGATCTCTCAAAACTGGGTGACTGGGCAACAAAATGGCAGATGAAATTTAATGTGGATAAATGCAAAGTAATGCATATTGGAAAGCACAATCCCAACTATCCATACAAAATGATGGGGTCTAAATTAGCTGTTACCACTCAAGAAAGAGATCTTGGAGTCATTGTGGATAGTTCTCTGAAAACATCCATTCAATGTGCAGCTGCAGTCAAAAAAAGTGAACAGAATGCTGGGAATAATTAAGACAGGGATAGATAATAGGACAGAAAATATCATGTTTCCTCTATATAAATCCATGGTGCTCCCACATCTTGGATACTGTGTGTAGATGTGGTGCCCCATCTAAAAAAAAAGATATATTTGAATTGGAAAAAGTTAGAAAAGGGCAACAAAAATGATTAGAGGTCTGGAACGGCTTCCGTATGAGGAGCAATTAATAATACTGGGACTTTTCAGCTTGGAAAAGAGACAGCTAAGGGGAGATACAATTGAGGTATTTAAAATCACGACTGGTGTAGAGAAAATAGATAAGGAAGTGTTGTTTACTACTTCCCATAACACAAGAACCAGGGGTCACCAACTGAAATTACTAGGCAGCAGATTTCAAACAAACAAAAGGAAGTATTTTTTTCACACAATGCACAGTCAACCTGTGGAACTCCTTGCCAGAGGATGTTGTGAAGGCAAGACCATAACACGGTTCAAAAAAGAACTAGATAAATCCATGGAGGATAGGTCTATCACTGGCTATTAGCCAGGATGGGCAGGGATGGTGTCCCTAGCCTCTCTTTGCCAGAAGCTGGAAATGAGTGACAGTGGATAGATCACTTGATGATTCCCTGTTCTGTTCATTCCCTCTAGGGCACCTGGCACTGGCCACTGTCAGAAGACAGGATACTGGGCTAGATGGACCTTTGGTCTGACCCAGTAGGGCCATTCCTATGGAATAAAAGCAAATACATGAATGAGAGACAGAGTTATAAAGAGAAACGATTCATTCCCTGCTGAAGGAAAGACCAATAGAAGATAAAAGTATGTTAGGATTTCACATTGATTTGCAGATATTGTGGAAGACTGTGTGAAGGAGATATCCCTGTATGAATATTGCTGTGTCTAGAATCAGAGATTTGTATTTAAACAGGGACCCACTGAGGCAGGGCCATACAGGTTGGTTTGACCCAACTGGGGGTGGGGGCGAGAGGTGAAAGTGGCTGACAAGATTTCAGGTTAAAAGAGGCTGCGCTCTCAGGGACTTGTCCTCATTTTACAACAGAAGTAGAAAATACATTTCAGATTTGAAGGACTCTCGGCCCAATGGATTGTGGGGTGGGGGTGGGGGGGGTATAACATAACACCTCCATGGGAGTTAGGTGGCTAACTCAGGAGCTTTTGAAAATACCACTGGGTGTCTCGCTTCATCTTTGAGGACCTCCATATATTTGAAAATCCTGGACCAGATGTCACAGACTCACAGATTGTGCCCACTCGTGGCCCCGTGTGGTCCGTGGGGGGTGCACCTTTCAGCGTGACAGCCCTTCTCGGGGGTCCACTCTCTCTCTGGGGGTCAGGCCCCTCCACCTCCTGGAGCCGCACCTTTCTAAGCCTTAGCACATCAGTCTCTCGCCGTAGGCCCCCTCAGGGAATCAACTCGCTCTGAAGCCCCCAGGCCTCCTCACCCCCAAAGGGGTTGATGCAAACTTGTTCTCTAGACCGGAGTGACTCTCAGCCAGCATAAAACAGGAGGGTTTATTGAGAGTTGAACACAGCACAGGAAACTCTCAGGGCCTCAGGCCTGGCCTCCCTCAGCACAGCACATCCCAGTCCCCCTGCAGCCAGGTGGGCTCTGCCTGCTCCCCCTCTCCAGCCCCGAGCCCCACTGCTTCCCAGCTGGGCCTCCAATATCCCCGGCCCCAAGCCCCGCCCTGCCCCTGTCCATTGTCTTCTCGTCAGGTAAACAGGGTCATAAACAGGAAGGCCTGGGTCTCCTCTCCTCTCAGCCCTCCTCTGGCCCCCTCTGGCTTGAACTGGCTGGTCAGGTCTCCAGGGTTCACTCTTCGCAGCCCATTGTCCTTCCACTGGCCAGAACCGGCTGTGACTCCTGAGCTGGGTCACCAGTCACTGGGGTCTCCATCCTCCAGGCCATTGGCTGGGGTCCCGAGTTCCCTCTCTGGTTCTCTGTAACAACAAACTCCCTCTCCCCTCACCTCATTAAACCAATAACACTCAGGAACACTCAGTCCCCCTCTCTCTGCATGCAACCCACTGGAAAATACAGAAAACCCAAGCACCCCCCCACACACTTCATCACAGACTCTTTGCTGTTTGTTATTGTGATTATAAAGTTGTGTTCCTTTGAGATTTGAGCCTTTAATTTTCAGAAGGCTCTTCGATTCCTTGTCCTTTGCCTACATTGATAAGACTTGTCCCGCCCCCCGGAGCCCTGGGAACAGGGGATGATATGACAGGACCCTACGAATTATGAGCTGTCCCCACCCAGGCTGCTGCATAATTGACTCCGCTCCCTGCCTGGTCCTGGCTGCGGTAGGATTCCGTTCTGCTTGGGAGCAGCGCCCCCGCCTGGCCGCATCCAGAGCTGCAGCTGCTGCTGCCAGAGAAAGGCCTCACGCATCGCTGTCTGGATGTGGGAGTGAGACGACCAGGTGGGAAGTGGGGATTTTTGTAGGTGGGGACCGGGCAGGGAGAGAGATGAGCTGAGTTACCCACTTTCTCTCAGGCAGTGTCTGGCAGAGACCGGAACTGAACCCGAATCTCCTTAACCCAGTCCCGCGCCTTTCCCCTAATCCTACCCTTCCTCCCATAACGAGCTGCAGCGGGAGGGCTGATTTTTGGAGGTGCTGGGCCCCGGCAGCTCTCACTGACTTCAGGCAGAGCAGTGCCCGCTTAGCGCCTCTGACACTGGTTCCCCCGGGGCAACGTTTCCTACCCGGTGTCTGAGTCTGGGAGTGTGAATATTTCAGTGCCCAGCGCGAGTCCCAGGGAGCCGGATTCCCAGAAGTGGATAATCGCCCACAGCTGTGACTGACGTCACTCAGCGATGCAGGCGCGGAACGTGCTTTGTACTGAGGCCCGGAGTATCTCACCGTTCATGTCACCGTTACCCCGGTCTCAGTGAGTCCCCGGTGCACATTTCAGCGGGAAGCGCAGGGAAGCGAGCGTGTAAAATCCCTTGGCGGAAGGGGTTGGGAGGGTGGGATGTAGGGGGAGAAACGCGGGTGGCTCCTGAGATCCCCCTGTCAGCAATGCCCCGCCTGTCTGTCTCATCCCCTACATGATGTCGGCTGATTATTACGAAATTCGCTTCTCCTTTTTGTGCCAGTCCCTGCTCTGCTCTGTGTCACTGTGGCTTCCCTGGCGCAGTAATAGGTGCCGGTGTCTGTGGCTGTCAGCGAGCCGAGCTGGAGATAAACCTGTTTTTTAGAGGTGTCCCTGGTGATGGTGACACGAGGCTTGAGAGCCGAGTTATACTCTGTGGTCCCTCCCTGTGCCGTGCTGCGGATAAAGTCCATCCACTCCAGCCCTTTCCCGGGGAGCTGCTGGTTCCAGCTCCAGTAGTGATCACTGACAGAGACTTCAGAGACTTTACAGGTGATGCTGAGGGTCGCTCCCGGCTTCACCGCCCCCAGACCGGACTGGACCAGCTGCACCTGGGACAGGACACCTGGGGAGAGGGAAACAAAGCAAGGAAAAGTATCAGAGGGGTAGCCGTGTTAGTCTGGATCTGTAAAAGCAACAAAGAATCCTGTGGCACCTTATAGACTAACAGACGTTTTGCAGCATGAGCTTTCGTGGGTGAATACCCACTTCTTCAGATGCAAGTGGTGGAAATTTCCAGGGGCAGGTTTATATATGCAAGCAAGAAGCAAGCTAGAGATAACGAGGTTAGATCAATCAGGGAGGATGGGGCCCTGTTCTAGCAGTTGAGGTGTGAAAACCAAGGGAGGAGAAACTGGTTCTGTAATTGGCAAGCCATTCACAGTCTTTGTTTAATCCTGAGCTGATGGTGTCAAATTTGCAGATGAACTGGAGCTCAGCAGTTTCTCTTTGAAGTCTGGTCCTGAAGTTTTTTTGCTGCAGGATGGCCACCTTAAGATCTGCTATTGTGTGGCCAGGGAGGTTGAAGTGTTTCTCCTACAGGTTTTTGTATATTGCCATTCCTAATATCTGATTTGTGTCCATTTATCCTTTTCCTTAGAGACTGTCCAGTTTGGCCGATGTACATAGCAGAGGGGCACTGCTGGCATATGATGGCATATATTACATTGGTGGACGTGCAGGTGAATGAACCAGTGATGGTGTGGCTGATCTGGTTAGGTCCTGTGATGGTGTTGCTGGTGTAGATATGTGGGCAGAGTTGGCATCGAGGTTTGTTGCATGGGTTGGTTCCTGAGCTAGAGTTACTATGGTGCGGTGTGCAGTTACTGGTGAGAATATGCTTCAGGTTGGCAGGTTGTCTGTGGGCGAGGACTGGCCTGCCACCCAAGGCCTGTGAAAGTGTGGGATCATTCTCCAGGATGGGTTGTAGATCCCTGATGATGCGCTGGAGGGGTTTGAGCTGGGGACTGTATGTGATGGCCAGTGGAGTCCTGTTGGTTTCTTTCTTGGGTTTGTCTTGCAGTAGGAGGCTTCTGGGTACACGTCTGGCTCTGTTGATCTGTCTCCTTATTTCCTCGTGCGGGTACTGTAGTTTTGAGAATGCTTGGTGGAGATTTTGTAGGTGTTGGTCTCTGTCTGTGGGGTTAGAGCAGATGCGGTTGTACCTCAGTGCTTGGCTGTAGACAATGGATCTTGTGGTGTGCCCGGGATGGAAGCTGGAGGCATGAAGGTAGGCATAGCGGTCGGTAGGTTTTCGGTATAGGGTGGTGTTAATGTGACCATCAATTATTTGCACCGTAGTGTCTAGGAAGTGGACCTCCCGTGTAGATTGGTCCAGGCTGAGGTTGATGGTGGGGTGGAAGCTGTTGAAATCGTGGTGGAATTTTTCCAGAGTCTCCTTCCCATGGGTCCAGATGATGAAGATGTCATCAATGTAGCGTAGGTAGAGAAGGGGCGTGAGTGGACGGGAGCTGAGGAAGCGTTGTTCCAGGTCAGCCATAAAAATATTGGCATATTGTGGGGCCATGCGGGTGCCCATAGCGGTGCCACTGATCTGGAGATATATATTGTCATCAAATTTGAAATAGTTGTGTCTGAGGATAAAGGCACAGAGCTCAGCAACCAGTTGTGCTGTGGCATCATCAGGGATACTGTTCCTGACAGCTTGTATTCCATCAGCGTGTGGGATGTTGGTGTAGAGAGCCTCTACATCCATGGTGGCCAGGATGGTGTTTTCTGGAAGTTCACCAATGCATTGTAGTTTCCTCAGGAAATCAGTGGTGTCATGGAGATAGCTGGGCGTGCTGGTGGCATAGGGTCTGAGTAGAGAGTCCACATATCCAGACAGTCCTTCAGTGAGAGTTCCAATGCCCGAGATGATGGGGCGTCCAGGATTTCCAGGTTTGTGGATTTTGGGCAGTAGATAGAATAGCCCTGGTCGGGGCTCTAAGGGTATGTTGACTTGTTCCGGTGTTAGTGTAGGGAGTGTCTTGAGTAGATGGTTCAGTTCCTTAGTGTATTCCTCAGTGGGATCTGAGGGAAGTGGCCTGTAGAATTTGGTGTTGGAGAGTTGTCTGGCGGCCTCCTTTTGGTAGTCAGACCTGTTCATGATGACAACAGCACCTCCTTTATCAGCCTCTTTGATTATAATGTCAGGATGGTTTCTGAGGCTGTGGATGGCATTGCGTTCTGCACGACTTAGGTTATGAGGCAAGCGATGTTGTTTTTCCACAATTTCTGCCTGTGCACATCGGCGGAAGCATTCAATGTATAGGTCCAGACTGTCATTTCGACCCTCAGGAGGAGTCCATGTGGAGTTCTTCTTTTTGTGCTGTTGGTGGGAGGGTAACTGTGTATCAGTGCACTGTTCAGTGTTGTCCTGAAAGTATTCTTTGAGTCGGAGACGGCGAAAGTAGGCTTCCAGATCGCCGCAGAACTGTATCATGTTGGTGGGGGTGGCAGGGCAAAAAGAGAGTCCCCGAGATAGGACAGACGTTTCTTCTGGGCTGAGTGTGTGGTTGGATAGATTGACGATATTGCTGGGTGGGTTAGGGGTACCACGGTTGTGGCCCCATGTGGCAGGTAGGAGTTTAGACAGCTTACAGTCCTTTTTCCTTTGTAGAGAGGTGAAGTGAGTGATGTAGATCTCCTGTCTTGGTAGATCTCCTGTCTCCCTTGGTTTTCACACCTCAACTGCTAGAACAGGGCCCCATCCTCCCTGATTGATCTAACCTCGTTATCTCTAGCTTGCTTCTTGCTTGCATATATAAACCTGCCCCTGGAAATTTCCACCACTTGCATCTGAAGAAGTGGGTATTCACCCACGAAAGCTCATGCTGCAAAACGTCTGTTAGTCTATAAGGTGCCACAGGATTCTTTGTTGCTAAAGCAAGGAAAGAATTAGCCACCCAAAGAATCTGTGGATCTGGTGATACTTTTCTCGCTCTCAATAAACACTCACAGGAGGGGGCAGAGAACAGGGAAAGGAAAAGCCACAGAGATTTCATTCTCGTGTTCATGCAGTGAGGGAAACTCCCCAGCGGGCAGGACCGGGCAGTTCTGTGTCTGGGGAGAGACTGAGGCTCCTAGAACCAGGGGTCGGTATTTAACCAGGAACTCCCCGGGGCAGGGATTTGCATGCAGGTTCCCCGGGTGGGTATAAGAGCTGGCAGGGGGTGAGCACTCAGTACACGGCAATGTCCCCTCGGGGACAGGGGTCCCCTTTACAGCCCAGAGAGACCACGCGGTCAGCCCAGCGCGGCTGTACATTAGCCTTTGGTGGTTCACCTGTGGTCCCAGGAGACAGGATCTGTTCCTACATCACCGCACTCGCTCCCTGTTGCCCTTGTGTGAATCCACCTAGGGGCTCTGCGCGCACAATTCCCACTCGTGTCAGTGGGTGGTGGGTACCCAAATCCCCTAGGCGGGTTGGATAATCTCAGCCTTATTGAGTCAGGGCCTCAGTTCCTCCTCTGTAAAATGGGGCTAATGACACTTCCCTGCTTCACCTGTGAGGGAAAAATCCAGGACGCTCCAGTGACAAGGGGCAGAGAAGAGCAGAGACCGGGTGGGGGCTGGGCATCCAACTGCCAGTGAAATCTGTCCGGGGATTGGTTCTGCTTTGAGCAGGGGGTTGGACTAGATACCTCCTGAGGTCCCTTCCAGCCCTGAGATTCTATGATTCTAAAGGGGGCTCGGCCCTGGGAGGGTGAGGGCGGCTCCCTCTGTCTGGATCTCGCTAGCTAAGAGGCCACCCTGTCTAACCGGGAGAGGGAGAAAGGCTGGGTTTTCCCAAGTAGCACCAGCCAAGGCAGGTTATGAAAGAATAGAAAGATTTTTGTTTTTAAAGGGTCAGTTAGTTTGAAAGAAGAGAGCTTTTTAGTGAGTTTGAGTAAGGAGAGATGATGGTAAAGGCTTAGTTTGGTAGGCTATTAAAATAGAAAATGTTGAGCTAAATGTAAAAGGTGTATTAAATATCAGGGTGTGTTAAGAAAAAAAGTTAAATAACATTGAAAACTAGGTTTATAAAGCGAATTTACTAAGGCAAAACCTGTTTGGTAAACACAGGATAAAAAAGTATTAAACCATTCAATACCAATGTAGGTTAAGAAAAAAGCATTTAAAATGATTAAAAAGTAGGTTTATAAAGGGAATTTACAAAGGCAAAGCCTGTTTGGTAAGCACAGGGTAAAAAAGAAAATAAAAAAACATTTAACCTATTAAATACCAATGTAGGTTAAGAAAAAAGAGAGGTTAAAAAAAAAGAACAGGTCAAGAAAATTGAGCCCTCTTTGCAAAGAGCAAAGATAGAGAAAACATGGTGAAATCAAAATGAGAGAAAGAATAAGAGAGAGAAAGAAACAGGCAGAGCTTGTTTGGTAAGCACAGGGTAAAAAAGTAAATAGAAAAGCATTCAGTATCAGGGTAGGTTAAGAAAAAAGAGAGGTTAAAAGAAAGAATAGGGCAAGAAGGAGAGCTCCCTTTGCAATGGGCACAGGTAGAGAGCACATGGTGGAGTCAGAAAGAGAGAGAGAATGAGAGAGAGAGAGAATTCTCACCTTTTAAGTCTTTCTGTAGAATTAGGCTATTTGGGTTCTTGGCCTCTGTCATTTTGTCCACCGATTCTGCCCCTAGAGCTAAAGCATTTTAGATTAAATCGTCAAACCGACAGATAAATGTTTAATGCAAAACGTTGAACCTCTTCTTCATTGAGCAAATTACAAAATCTTGCTAAGAAAAAACACTATCAGTTAGAAGCAGCAAAGAATCCTGTGGCACCTTATAGACTAACAGACGTTTTGCAGCATGAGCTTTCGTGGGTGAATACCCACTTCTTCAGATGCATCTTGCATCTGAAGAAGTGGGTATTCACCCACGAAAGCTGATGCTGCAAAACGTCTGTTAGTCTATAAGGTGCCACAGGATTCTTTGCTGCTTCTACAGAACCAGACTAACACGGCTACCCCTCTGATATCAGTTAGAGCGTGTTTTGGGAACAAAACAGGCCGTGTTGTAAAATAAAATGTCAGTTGAAAATAACTCTGTAAAGCGTGTTTTTATGGAGTTCAAGGGGTGTGGGGTTTGTCAAAAGGGCGGTAGGTTGCCCCCGTAGTATACATGCAGTTAGGTTACAGTTTGTCAACAACAACAAAAGGTATATGAATGGCCTGTTCCTCTAACAAAGGCCCAACTACCTCCCCCAGCCCTGGTGTTTGTACATAAGGGTTATAGGCTCCCTATGGACTGTTGTAAAGCAGACCCAGAACCCCTCTTAAATCATACCATCCTCTGCTTCGGCTGTACCTTTTCATTTTCCACCCCAAGGCCCTCTGAATTAGGACTTAGTCATAGCCCCTCTGATTTCAGCAATGTCTCAGGTCTCTCGTCTACTGTTTCATATTATTTAATACTGTACAACACCTAGGGTTACAGTTTGCATAAAAGTGTTTTATAAAAACAAAACAAAATATATTCTCTAGGGGCTTAGACAAGGTAATAATCAACAATATTGTAACTATTGCTTTGCAGTCCTTGCTACAATGTATCTTTTAGCTTGTTTATGTTAATATTTCTGATAGGCCATAAGATGGGGGAAGATAATACCTCATAAAGTGGGAAAGTGATTTCAAATAATAAACACTTGCCCATGTTAAAGCATAACAATTTACACAGACAGGCTTCCTACAAAACCGTTTCACTAAAAGAGTTATCAACATGCCCCCTAAAACTCAGGACAGCTTTCTTACCCCCATGGCCTGATCTCTGTGGCTCTGGCTTTTTAAAAACAAATGTTTGTCTTTGGTTTAGATTTTATAAAAAACATTAAAAAAAGAAAAAAGGGGGAAGGCTAGGGGGAGAAAATGCTTTTTTGTTAACCTACATTGGTATTGAATAGTTTAAATGCCTTTTCATCCTGTGCTTACCAAACAGGTTTTGCCTTAGTAAATTCCCTTTATAAACCTAGTTTTCAATATTATTTAACTTTTTTCTTAACCCACCCTGATATTTAATACACCTTTTACATTTAGCTCAAAATTGTCTATTCTTTAATAGACTACCAAACTAAGCCTTTACCATCATCTCTCTTTACTCAAACTCACTAAAAATCTCTCTTCTTTCAAACTAACTAACCCTTTAAAAGCAAAAATCTTTCTATTCTTTCATAATCTGCCTTCATCAGTCTCTTTTCTTCAATAACTTACCTCTCTTCTTTCAAATTTCTTATTTTTCTCTAAACCTTACTCAAACTTTCTTTTTTCATCTTTAAACTCTCTCACTCTCTTCTTTCAACCTTTTTCTCTCCACGTACCCAAGCACAAACATACACAACACTTCCCCTAGTCAAACACATACACATACACATTTTTTTCAAAATGGCCGACAGCGCCTCACTTTGACGCCAATGGAAACAGGGTGGTAAAGTGGGACATAAGCCCTAAAAGGGGCGTGGAAACCTGTCAAAAATGCATGGTGATGAATACTATCGAGTTCTATACTACTCACAGCCCCTCTGCCAAACAGCGGCCTGGAGAGACACGAGGCACTGGGTTGCCTGAAAATTGGCTTCTCTCCCTCTCCTGTGCGGGCACATCCACACAAATACAAGATCTGCAGGGTCATGTGCTTTGCAGGGCTGCATGGAAAGGCGCAGGGCTGGAGCCTACCCCCCCGCCCCCCGCAGTTAATGGGAGTTTCTCCCCAGGAAGGGTTGGAGAGTGAGGACTCCACCATCCTATTTCCAGCCTTGCTCCTTCCCCGAGCTCATGATGGGTGATGATACCCCACACAACACAAGTCCTGGGAGAGCTTCCCCGTGTCGGGGTGTAGCTGACAGTGAGGAGGGAGCCACAACAGATGTATAGATCCTGTCCAGACATTCTTATAAACTCCTGGGGAAGGAATCGACAGCAGATTGGTGGGGATCTGGATCCAGATTAGTTCAGTACCAGGGCAGGGTCCTTGCTGACAATGTTCCTGCAGAGTTGGCACCTTCCTGCTCATGGAGGGGATCCAAGCTCAGGAATGGGCCTGTGGTTCCACTCAGCGCATCAGCGTCCACTGGGCTGTTTCACTTCGCAGCCACATCTTCATTGTGGGTGCTAGATCAGGGGAGAGAGAGAGGGAAAGGACCCCACTAATGCAGGGTTTTGTGCTCCCCTGTGCATCCAGCAGGGCAGAGTCTAGGGAAGGCAGGTTGTGTGGTTGGATGTGGTCTATGGGGGGTTTAAGAGTGGGTCACTTGGTCCTGCAAACAATCGCCTTGTTCACCGCTATGGAAGCGGTATGCGAAACAACCGAAGCTCACCCAGTGGGGATGTCACCATGTGGAAGCTCATTGGATTGACATTGGAGAGAAAACTCAGTGTTGACCTGGGGCAGGCTGCTGTTTATACCTGTTGGGACTCCCCCAGCCAGCCAGTTGTGCTCAGGAACCCATTCTGACACTGTCATGCAGGGATCAACAGGGATCTGTGCTGACTTCTCTCTCATGAGAGCAGGATCCAGGTCTCAGGTGGCGGAGATAGTCCCGGACCCATGTCACACGTGCTGGTGTAGCTGAGAAACACCTTTGGGGGTAGCTCCTCAGATGCTGTGAATGGTCAGAGCTGAAGTCAATGTCAATTCACACAAGCTGAGGATCGGCCGCTGCTTTCCTCTGGTCTTTTTGCAGAGGGATCAGAGCCACAAAAGGGGGAGAGGGTACCCAAACCCAAGTGCCTTAAAGCGCAGCCTTGCTAGCAAAAGAGCATCCAGTAACTCGTGCAGATTATTGTCTAGCTGTCGTAAAACAACAAACAGAAAAACATCCCCAGCAATAAGTGTAATTCACAGCTGCTTGGATGCAAACCCCGCTAGTGTTGGGGAAGAAGAGAGAGTGATTTGGGAGCTAAGCTATCCGGGTGAGGTTTTTTAATGGCTGCGGGCAGACTGAGTGGCGCCCCCAGACCCTGTTGTCCTAATCCCCCCTCCCCCACTTCCCTTTTGATTTGTAGGATATTTTCCGACCCTAGACATGTGAGGCATTTGCTACAG
Organism: Mauremys mutica; assembly: GCF_020497125.1. NCBI lineage: Eukaryota > Metazoa > Chordata > Testudines > Geoemydidae > Mauremys > Mauremys mutica. The sequence continues at coordinate 50,832,014 of NC_059084.1, forward strand.
AATCAGTTCACTGGAAGGAGAGTGGTGATGGGAAAGCGGGGACCAGGGAGACAGGGGACATTCCTTCCAATTAAGGTGAAAGGGAAAGACACCAGGAGCCTTTTACCGAAAGGAGGGAGAAGCGGGGAAAGAAACACTGGTGGGTTTTAGACTTTAAGGAGTGAAACTCTCTGATCTCGCTTCCAGTCTGGGTGGGAAGTGAAGTTGGAGGGGCACGTGCTGAAAGAAGAGCAAATGCAAAAGAGATTCTCCTTTAATAAGACAAGTTGCCCCCAATAAACCAAGTAAGGAATATAAGCTCCATGTTTCTTTTGACTGTAAGACAGGGTTTTTCAAACAGAGGTCGCTGCTTGTATAGGGAAAGCCCCTGGCAGCCGGACCGATGTGTTTAGCTGCTCCGTAATCAAGTCCGTCCGATCGCGGCTCCCACTGGCTGCAGATCACTGCTCCGGGCCAATGGGAGCTGCTGGAAGTCGTGTGGGCTGAGGGACTTCTGGCTGTCGCTTCCAGCTGCCCCCATTGGCCCGGAGCAGTGATCCATGGCCAGTAGGAGCCGCGATCGGCTGGACCTGCAGACGGGGCTGGTAAACACACCGGCCTGGCTTGCCAGGGGCTTACCCTACACAAGCGGTGACCCCTGTTTGAGAAACCCTGATCTAAGGGGCCCTAGGAATGAGGTTAAACGGCCATCAGCAGCCATTACTGAGCAGAATGGAAAACAATGCAAATCAGGGGCTGTGCAAACATGTGTAAAAGCCAAAAAAAAAAAAAAAGGTGTGAGTGGGCAATTTTTTTTTTTGCTTGGGGCAGTGTAGTGAGTCATTGTGGCTCCTCTCCTGCCCAGCAGAGGGAGCACCCCTGCAGACACCCAAGTGGGTGGAGCCACCACCGCCTGTTCCCGCCCCCAGAAGTCAAGGGGCGGGACAGGAAGTATAAAAGCCGGCCGTCAGAGCTTAGTCAGGCCCTAGCCACCACAGGGAACAGACGTGCTGCCGGGCGCTTGTGATTGGGAAACCTCCAGGACCCGAGGCAGTTGCCCTGACTGGCTGGAGCTTCCCCGTGCCTGTTACGAGGAGGAGCTGCCAGAGCGCCCCCCCCATGCCTGTTACTGGGAGGAGCCGCTGGAACTTCCCTGTGCCTGCTATGAGAGGAGCCGCCGGAGCCTCCCCGTCCCTGCTGTTACCTGGAGGAGCTGCCCGAGCCTGCCTGGCTGGACTTCCCTGAGGAGCTGCCGGACCTGCCACCAGGCTCCAGTTGAGAGGAACCTTTGCTGGTAGACTGGCCTGGGACTGGTGTCATGGATGAGGTAGGGCCTGAGGGGGAAACTGGCAGTGGCCTGGGGGTAGCTGACCCCGGTCAGGCTGCAGAGATGCACGAGCCTATGTCAGTGTGTTGCGGTCAGGACCCCACTGACCATCAGCGGTGATAGCCGCTGCTAGGGCCCCGGGCTGGGACGCAGTGGAGTGGGTGGGCCTGTGTCTCCCGCACCACCCCACTCACAGGTGGCAGTCTTCCCCCTTACCGACGCTCAGGCCAAGGTACTAAATGGTTTGTCTGCTCAGCCCCTGCACAGGGGTCTGAGCCCTGACTGTTTGTTGCCCCGCCCTGATCCAGGGCCTGGGCTCATATACAAAACTGTTTGTTGCCCAGCCCCTGCACCAAAGGGCCTGGGCCTTCCTGAACTGTTTGTATTGTTGCTCAGCCCCTGCTCCAGAGGGCCTGAGCACCGGGACTGCGTGTTTGGTGCTTGCCTGAACCTAGGGTGGGGCCCCTCTAAGTGGTACCGTTGTGCAGCCCTGAGACAGAGGGCCGTGCTGTGCGATACTGCGTTGGTCACCCTGGAACGTCGAGGCCAGATGGGAACAGGGGATGTGTAGTGAGTCGGTGTGGCTCCCCTCTGCCCAGGAGGGTCGAGCCCTCGTGCGAACCCTTACAGATGGCAAAAAACCTAGAGCAGAAAAGGGCCTATTTTGTGGCCTGCTTTTATCAAGTGTGGCGATTCTTATCTTCCTCTGCAATTGAGTTCTGCTGGAGTGGAGCAGTGGGGAGCACTACAGGATTCCTGCAAGGGCTGGACAAATAAGTAAATAGTAAAGGCTGTTTTAAGAGCTGCTTTATTTTCTGCTTTTACCTACTCTGTGCTGGATGCAGGGAAAGGAGCACAAGCAGACAGACCAGCCTGTCCCGGCTGAGCGTGTTTGCTGCCAGGGGCTCCCTGCTGTGTAGCGCCGGAGCGCCACCTGCTGGGCGCTTCTTTTCCAATTCACACCCGGCGAGGTTTGTGTCTGAGCTCAGACCGGCTTCTCCTCGCTGTGTCTCTCGCACAGTAATACCGGGCGGTGTCCTCCGCTTTCAGGCCCGTCATGTGCAGGCAGAAATTGGAGCTGTCCTTGGAGGCCGTGAATCGGCCCTGGATTGCCGGGGAGTAGCTGTTGCTGGACGATGTATAATAGTAGATCAGCCACTCCAGCCCCTTTCCCGGAGCCTGTCGGACCCAGTTCATACCATAGCTGCTGAGATCAAAGCCGCTCACGGTACAAGTCAGTTTGGTGGATTCTCCGGGTTTCTTAATCTCCGCGCTGGACTGGGTGAGAACCACCTGTGCCCGGGCCCCTGGAGACAAACAAAGCGGGTTGTTAGAATAAATGTTTAAAAATAGCAATTAACTTAGCGAGACAGAAACGATAGAGAAAAGGAGACAGACAGACCTATACATGTATATTGGTCTACTACATCCCTAGTATGACTTCCCGGATCTCAATGTCTTCACACGCAGGATGAGTTGTAGAGGGGACTTTTTTCTAAAGCACTTACATTATTTAGCAACACAAGCGCTATTGATTTTCTAAGTGTTGCTAGATAACCCAGGAACTTTAGAAAACCCCGCTCCGCAGAGAGATCTAAAAGGGAGGGTGAACATACAACAAACAAACCCACCCACCGGAGAGGCCAAGCAGGAAAACGCAGATTCCCAGCGGACCCAGCATGGTGATGGGTTGGGAGCGCAGCCCGGTAAATCCCTGAGCCGGATGCGGGGCCTTTGGCTGAGATGCCGGAGTCTGTGGTTAAGTAGGAGGTCGGATCTGGCAGCTTTGCATATTCCGGGGAGAGCCGGTCGGGCTGGAAATAAAAGGGGCTGAACTCGGTGAGAGGCGCAGGCCGGGCGAGGGGCTGATGGGGGTGTGAAGCTGCAAGGATCTGAGCGTGGCCTGATCTGGAAAGCAGAGATCAGAACCCGCCGCAGGAAAATAGGACTATGGACAAATAGAAAAGGGAAAACTGTTCTCTCAGCCTTAGGCAGGGCCAGCTCCAGGCACCAGCCAAGCAAGCTCCTGATTCTAAGGGGCGACTTCTGTCGGATCCTTTTGGGTTTTTTTTTTTTATTTTTGGGGTTTTTTTTTGCTTCGCGGCTTCGGCAGCCCTGCAGGTTTTTTTCTTTTTGGTTCGTGCTCCAGCCGCCCTGTAGGGGGCAGCGGCGGTGCGGAGGAGGGGAGGCCCTGCAGCAAGCCCGGCAGGGCAGCCCGCCTCCTTCCCTCCGCCGACCCGAGCAGCGCGGAGCCCTCCCGGCAGGCGGGGCGGCGGAAGCCCTGGCCACCCTCCTTCTCTCTCTTTCCCCGCCTCCCGCTGCCCGGGGCACGTCTGCAGCGCCGGGAGTCCCAGCGCTCCTGCCGCCTCGCAGGGTTTGTTTTGTTTTTCGCTTGGGGCGGCTCTGGCCTTAGGACACCGCCTACAGAACGGGACGGTGCTTGGCTCTGCTTTTTTGTAATTTAGCCCCTGTGCCAAAGACCGTTGCCTAGTTCCTTCTAATGTACACTCCCTGCCAAAGGCCGCTGCTTCCCTGCCCTGATCAGAAGTTCAGCAATGAAGGATGGAATCTGCATCGGCCCCATCACTCCCCCCCCCCCCACGACCCCCATGGCCTAGGGTAGGATGGGTCTCCCCAAGGAGGCCTGGCTTGTGCTGTGCTTAAGGCACCGGGATGTGAATCAGGAGCTTTGTGAACTCGCTGGTTTGGGGCAAGTCCCTCAGACTGAGATTTTTCCAAGCAGATGAGAGGAGTAGGGGGCCTCATTTGCATTGTAATGTCCTGGGATCTGGAGGCATAAATTGCCTAGGCTGCTTTGAAAACCCCAAGCTACAATGACTTTTTCATAGTTCAGCATCCAACCCTGAATACCCCTAGTCAGTATAGATCACCTGGCCCTGAACACATTCAGCATACACCGAACAAACCTGTAGCTCTGCCTCTCTGTGCTTACCTATTACAATGATGCCTGTAATTGCTCCAATAGTTTATTATGGAATCAGACAAGACAATGTGCCCCAGATGCACAATTTAGCCTTGTTTAGTGGTGTGCAAAATTCAAGGACAGGCTACACCAGGGGTCGGCAACCTTTGGCATGTAGCTCACCCAGGGTAAGCACCCTGGCAGGCCGGGTGGTTTTTTACCTGCCACGTCCGCAGGTTTGGCTGATCGCGGCTCCCACTAGCCGCGGTTCTCTGCTCCAGGCCAATGGGGGCTGTAGGAAGTGACGCTGGCCGAGGGATGTGCTAGTCTCCGCTTCCCGCAGTCCCCACTGGCCTGGAGCAATGATCCGTGGCCAGTGGGAGCCGCGATTGGCCAAGTGCAAGATGTTGTTGTTGAAAGCAGGATCAGCAAAATGAGGTGGGCAGGATATGTGGCCTGACTCAGTGACAACAGATGGACTGCACCTATATCTGAGTGGTATCCATGAGAACTGAAACGGCCATGCTGTTGGCCTCCAAAGAGGTGGGATGATTTCCTAACAAGGAGATATGGACAAGCATGGCGAAGGATGGCCAGAGCAAGAGAAGATTGTTGTGATGGGCTCAGTCTTAACTGATGAAGGACCGACAGTCTATGCAGTCTACACAGTCTACACATTCCCTGAGAAATATCCCACCCTCTGACTCCACCACCTCAACCAAGCATCACAGTCAGCATTGCTGTGTACAGTATTCAACTGTTTGTTTAAAACTTATACTGTGTGTATATATAAAATATAATCTTTTGTCTGACAAAAAAAATCCCTGGAACCTAACCCCCCTATTTAATTAATCCGTATGGGGAAATTGGATTCACTTCACATTGTTTCACTTAAAGTAGCATTTTGCAGGAACAGAACTACAATGTTAAGTGAGGAGTTACTGTATATTTTTTAAAATAATGTAAAAATGTGAGGGCTCTGGGGTGGGGTTGGGGATGAGGGGGTTGGGGTGTGGGAGGGGCTCAGGCAGAGGACTGGGGAGCAGGGATGAGGGATCTGTGGTGGGGCTGGTGATGAGGGGTTTGGGGTGTGGGAGGGGTTCAGGCAGAGGGCTGGGGAGCAGGGGTGAGGGCTCTGGGGTGGGGCTGGGGATGAGGGGGTTTGGGGTGTAGGAGGGGCTCAGGCAGAGGGCTGGGGTGCAGGGGTGAGGGCTATGGATGAGGGGCTTGGGGTGTGGGAAGGGATTCAGGGCTAGGACAGAGGGTTGGGGTGTGGGGGTGTGGTCTTTGGGGTGGGGCTGGAGATAAGGGGTTTGGGATGTGGGAAGGGGCTCAGGGCTGGAGTAGAGGGTTGGGGTGCAGGAGGGGATGAGGAGTGAAAGCTCTGGGAGAGAGTTTGTGGGCAGGAGAGGGTGTGTGAGAAGAGGGCAGGGGTGCAGGCTCTGGGACAGAGTTTTGGGGTGGGAGTGGGTGTGGAGAAGGGGATGCAGGGGTGAGGGCTGTGGGGTGTGGCTGGGGAGGAGGGATTTGGGGTGTGGGAGGGGCTCAGGGCTGGGGCAGAGGGTTGGGGTGCAGGGGATGAGGGCTCTGGCTGGTGTTGTGGGCTCTGGGGGGCAGGGGTGAGGAGTTTGGGGTACAGGCAGGCTGCCCCAGGACAAGGGCCAGAGAGGAGGAAACTCCCCAGCTCTTTCCCGGGTGGCAGCAGTGAGCTCTGGGGGAGGGGCCCCTCTCTCCTCCCCGGCAGCACACTCACCCCCACCACTGTCAGTGCACATGATCCTAGGGCCCCTCTCAGGTCCAGGAAGCCCCCTCCCCTCCCCTCTTGTGGATGCCGGAGGAGGGGGCTGCCATCACATTGGCACCTCCTCCCCTGCTGCTGCCCCTCACTGTAGCCTCACTGGGGGTGGGGGTGGGGTTGCCCCTTGTCCAGCGTGGGGCAGGAGCGGTGACTGGGGGCGGGGGGGGGCTGTGCTGGTGGAGGGCCCTGCTGGAAAATGAAAGGGTCCGTGGCAGAAGGGCAGGCTCAGGGTCAGCCTGCCCTGGCAGTAGTGGTGAGGGGCACTAGGCCCTTCCGGCAGCAGTTGATGCAGGGAGACAGCTGCAGGGGAGAGCCATGGACGCTCTGGTTCAGGGCCCCGGGGAGGCGTTCGAGGCAGCGAGTGGAGGCCTGGGGACACTAGGGGAAGGCACGTTTCTGTGCTGCAGGGTATTTGTAAGGGGCTGCAGCACTGTGGACGTGCCTAGTCTCACACAGTAATACACAGCGGTGTCTTCCTCTTTCAGGCTGTACATCTGCAGATCCAAGCTGGAGCTGTCCATGGAAGCGGAGAATCGCCCCTGCATGGCAGGCGAGTAGAAGATGCGAGACTGGGAATAGTAGTAAACCAACCACTCCAGTCCCTTCCCCGGAGCTTGTCTTATCCAAGTCATGATAGATGTGCTGTGATCGGCCCCCGTCACAGCACATTTCAGAATAGTGGACTCGCCTGGCTTCCTCACGTCTGGACCTGACTGCGTCAGGACAACCTCAGACAGGACACCTGAAAAAGAGAGAGAAATATTTGAAAATATATTTTAAAAATACCCCTCTGTCTATCCACTCATTCTACCTCCTCTCTGCACTCTGGCTAGCTATTCTTTCTGCAATATCCATCAAACCATCCTTCCCTCTGTATGTATGCTGGTTGCATATCTTTCTCTGTGTCTGTGTCTCCCACTCTCTCTAATCTGTCCCTTCACCCCTGTAGTTTCTGACCAGATTTATAATACACAATTATTAATAAATCATTAACTAACATGAAAGCCCACCCAGGAAAATGAAGCTGCAGACGGGTAAGGGCACAGCCATAGGATTGGTTAGAAGGTGAATTCAGCAGGTCGCTGGCAAATCGAAGGAACAAGCCTCTCTGGACCACTGAGTTTTTAAATAGCAAATAAGATTGGGGAGTTTTGCATATCTCTGAGAGAACATATATATGTAGATGGGGGAAATGCCCATTTTTTCGAAAGGAGAACACAACATCCTCCTTCGTAAACAGTGTTGGGAAAGAAAGGGAAAGAAGGGGAAAATGGGGGGTGGGGGAAGAGAGAGAGAAATTCATTAATTGCTTCCTTCCCTTCTGAGGACAGGTTTATTTCTACTGGTAACTTAACCTTTATTCTTAACTTGTTTTTAATAGGCAAATTAACTCATTGGGCAGAAAGATGTTTTCAATCAGAAAAACATTTCTCACCTGCTAGTTGAGCTTATCAGAGATCCCTCCAGTATAGATGTGACGAAGTGTGTGTGTGTGGGGGGGGTATTGGGGTTTTTCTGTGTTTTCCAGTGGGTTGCATGCACAGGAGGTGGGACTCAGTGTCCCCGGGTGTTACTGGTTTAACGAGGTGAGGGGAGAGGGAGTTTGTTGTTACAGAGGACCGGAGAGGGACTCAGGACCCCGGCCGATGGCCTGGAGGATGGAGACCCCATTGACTGGTGACCTGGTGACCCGGAGACCTGGCTCAGGAGACACAGCCGGTTCTGGCCAGAGGAGAGCTGAGAGGAGAGGAGACCCAGGCCTTCCTGTTTACGACTCTGTTTACCTGGAGAGAAGACAATGGACAGAGGGGGCTTGGGGCCGGGGATATCGGAGGCCCAGCTGGGAGCAGGGGGGCTCGGGGCTGGAGAGGGGGAGCAGGCAGAGCCCACCTGGCTGCAGGGGGACTGGGATGTGCTGGGCTGAGGGAGGCCAGGCCTGAGGCACTGAGAGTTTCCTGTGCTGTGTTCAGCTCTCATAAACCCTCCTGTTTTATGCTGGCTGAGAGTCATTCTGGGCTAGAGAGCAGGGTTGCATCAACCCCTTTGGAGGTGAGGAGGCCCCGGAGATCCAGAGTGCATGGACTCCCTGAGGGGGCCCAGGGTGAGAGACAGACATGCTAAGGCTCAGGGAGGTGCGGCTCCAGGAGGTGGAGGGGCCTGACCCTGAGAGAGAGTGGACCCCCGAGAAGGGCTGTCTCACTGAAGGGGGCACCTGCCACGGACTGCATGGGGCCAAGAGTGGGCACGATCTGTGAGTCCGTGACAATAAAAAATGCAAGATTTCAATAAGGAAAGTCTTACACAGAGGTAATGCGTATGTACTTTATTTTATCACAGGATATAGGGCAGGACAGAAGAAAAAATGGTGTAAATGTATGTTTTATTGAGTGTTTGCTTTGCAATAAATAAAACTTACCTGGACCGAATTGGCAGTAAAACCAACCCAACAAACCATAAATATATTTGACAGACTAAGTATAACAGTTAATGAAATCAGAGTGTGTAAATCGACATAGCTCCATTTAAATCAATGGGCTAAATCCCAAAATAGTTTAAAACAGCATAGTTCCATTGAAGCCAAAACCCCTTATCTAGTAAAATCTCTCTCTCCCTCCCTCCCTCTCCATGTTCTTAGAAAGGTTAATAAAATAATAGATGGGGTGACTTGTGGGCTGCTTTCCCAGTTCTGGGAGTGGAGTGGGCTAGATGAAGGTGGGAGAGGGTGAGCCAGGACTCCTGGGTTCTAGTCCCAGCTCTGATGGAAGCAGAGTGTAATCTCAGGGGTAGGACCAGAGACAGAGGGGCACAAATCACTGCCATTTGCAGTTTCCTTTCCAGTATTTGAAATGGTCCCGATAATTGTACCATAGAATTATCTATCCATCGCACAGTACTACATGCCAGTATGTTCCGGGGGAGCAGAGCAGACCTGTAAGTAGAACTCATTCCTGGCTGTGTCTCTTGTGATCACTATGTGGGTCTGCAAACTGTGTGTAGACCGTGTTACTCATGATGACCCCCCCCATCCATTCCAGCCCCTTCCCCTGAACCCATCGGAATCAGCTCCACCAACTGCTGCTGGAAATGGAGTTTCTGGACACAGCACAGGTCAACTTGAGGGGCTGTGAGGGCCTTGCCAGGGCTGGGCCTGACTGGACCAGCTTAAACTGGGAAAAGGCACCGCTGGAAAGAAGGTGGGCAGGTGAACTGAACACTTAGAATCACAGAATATCCAGATTGGAAGAGACCTCAGGATGTATCTAGTCCAACCCCCTGCTCAAAGCAGGACCAATCCCAACTAAATCATCCCAGCCTGGGCTTTGTCAAGCCTGACCTTAAACACCTCTAAGGAAGGAGATTCCACCACCTCCTTAGGGAACCCATTCCAGTGTTTCACCACCCTCCTAGTGAAAAAGGTTTTCCTAATATCCAACCTAAACCTCCCCCACTGCAACTTGAGACCATTACTCCTTGTTCTGACATCTGCCACCACTGAGAACAGCTGAGCTTTATTCTCTTTGCAACCTCCCTTCAGGTAATTGAAGGCTGCTATCAAATCCCCCCTCACTCTTCTCTTCTGCAGACTAAATAACCCCATTTTCCTCAGCCTCTCCTCATAAGTCATGTGCCCGTACCCCAATCCCCTGATCATTTTCATTGCCATCCACTGGACTCTCTCCAATTTGTCCACATCCCTTCTGTAGTGCGGGAACCAAAACTGGATGCAATACTCCAGGTGTGGCCTCACTAGTGCCAAATAGAGGGGAATAATCAATTCCCTCGATCTGCTGGCATTGCTCCTACCAGGGGCGGCTCCAGGCACCAGCAAAACAAGCAGGTGCTTGGGGTGGCACATTTCTAGGGGCGGCATTCTGGCGCCAGCCATCAGAGGTGCTGACTCCGGGCCATGGGGAAAAAGTGCTCCCACCACCCCAGCTCACTGCCCCAGCTCGCCTCTGCCTGCTCCCCTGAGCGCGCTGCCCCTCCCCCCTCCCTCCCAGGCTCCCTGTGCGTGAAACAGCTGTTTTGTGCAGCAAGTCTGGGAGGGAGGAGAAGCCCAGCGGCGGGTGCTCGGGGAGGCAGCGGCAGTGGAGTGGAGGTGAACTGGAGTGGGGAACGGTTCCTCTACCCCTCGTTATTTCCTGCACCCCCAGGGGTGGCTCTAGCCATTTCGCCACCCCAAGCACAGCGGCATAACGTGGGGGTTGCTCTGTGGGTCGCCGGTCCCACGGCTCCGGTGGACCTCCCACAGATGTGCCTGCGGATGCTCCACCGAAGCCCCGGGACCAGCGGACCCTCCACAGGCACGCCTGCAGGAGGTCCACTGGAGCCGGCTGCCACCTTTCCGGTGACCGGCAGAGCGCCCCCCGTGGCGTGCCGCCCCAAGCACGCACTTGGAGCGCTGGTGCCTGGAGCCGCCCCTGGAGCTGGGGCAGGGAGTGGTTCCTCTATCCCCCGTTACTTCCTGTGCACCCCCCCACCCTAGCTCACCTCTGCTTCGCTTGCTCCCCTGAACGTGCCGCTGCTCCGCTTCTCCCCCCTCCCTCGCCTGAGATTGAGTGGGGAGAAGTGGGGCGGAGGCACACGGGGGGGGAGCAGGCGGAGCGGAGGTGAGCTAGGGTGGGAGGTCGTGGGGGCCGCCAGGAAGCAATGGGGAGGGAAATGCTGCCCGCCGGGGGGGGCGGGGCTGGGGATTTGGGGAAGGGGTTCAGACGGGGTGGAGTTGGGGAGAGGCCCGGGGGGCATGAAAAAAAGTGGGGGCAGCCAGGATTTGTTTTGCTTGGGGAGCAAAAATCCTAGAGCGGCCCTGGCTGGGCCCGGCAGCTGGCACTGACTTCAGGCAGAGCAGTGCCCGCTTAGCGCCTCTGACACTGACTTCAGGCAGAGCAGTGCCCGCTTAGCGCCTCTGGCACTGACTTCAGGCAGAGCAGTGCCCGCTTAGCGCCTCTGGCACTGACTTCAGGCAGAGCAGTGCCCGCTTAGCGCCTCTGACACTGACTTCAGGCAGAGCAGTGCCCGCTTAGCGCCACTGACACTGACTTCAGGCAGAGCAGTGCCCGCTTAGCGCCTCTGGCACTGACTTCAGGCAGAGCAGTGCCCGCTTAGCGCCTCTGACACTGACTTCAGGCAGAGCAGTGCCCGCTTAGCGCCTCTGGCACTGACTTCAGGCAGAGCAGTGCCCGCTTAGCGCCTCTGACACTGACTTCAGGCAGAGCAGTGCCCGCTTAGCGCCTCTGGCACTGACTTCAGGCAGAGCAGTGCCCGCTTAGCGCCTCTGGCACTGACTTCAGGCAGAGCAGTGCCCGCTTAGCGCCTCTTACACTGACTTCAGGCAGAGCAGTGCCCGCTTAGCGCCTCTGACACTGACTTCAGGCAGAGCAGTGCCCGCTTAGCGCCTCTGGCACTGACTTCAGGCAGAGCAGTGCCCGCTTAGCGCCTCTGGCACTGACTTCAGGCAGAGCAGTGCCCGCTTAGCGCCTCTGGCACTGACTTCAGGCAGAGCAGTGCCCGCTTAGCGCCTCTGGCACTGACTTCAGGCAGAGCAGTGCCCGCTTAGCGCCTCTGACACTGACTTCAGGCAGAGCAGTGCCCGCTTAGCGCCTCTGGCACTGACTTCAGGCAGAGCAGTGCCCGCTTAGCGCCTCTGGCACTGACTTCAGGCAGAGCAGTGCCCGCTTAGCGCCTCTGACACTGACTTCAGGCAGAGCAGTGCCCGCTTAGCGCCTCTGACACTGACTTCAGGCAGAGCAGTGCCCGCTTAGCGCCTCTGACACTGACTTCAGGCAGAGCAGTGCCCGCTTAGCGCCTCTGGCACTGACTTCAGGCAGAGCAGTGCCCGCTTAGCGCCTCTGACACTGACTTCAGGCAGAGCAGTGCCCGCTTAGCGCCTCTGGCACTGACTTCAGGCAGAGCAGTGCCCGCTTAGCGCCTCTGGCACTGGCTCCCCTGGGGCAACGTTTCCTACCCGGTGTCTGAGCCTGGGAGTGTGAATGGTTCGGGGCCCAGCGCGAGTCCCAGGGAGCCGGATTCCCAGAAGTGGATAATCGCCCACAGCTGTGACTGACGTCACTCAGCGATGCAGGCGCGGAACATGCTTTGTACTGAGGCCCGGAGTATCTCACCGTTCATGTCCCCGTTACCCCGGTCTCAGGGAGTCCCCGGTGCACATTTCAGTGGGAAGCGCAGGGGAGCGAGCGTGTAAAATCCCTTGGCGGAAGGGGCTGGGAGGGTGGATGCAAGCGGAGAAACGCGGGTGGCTCCTGAGATCCCCTGTCAGCAATGCCCCGGCTGTCTGTCTCATCCCCTACAGCACTGAATGTCCATGTCGGCTGATTAGAAATCCGCTTCCCCTTTTTGTGCCAGTCCCGCTCTGCTCTGTGTCACTGTGTATCTAGCGCAGTAATAGGTGCCGCTGTCTGCAGCTGTCAGCGAGCGCAGCTCCAGGGAGAACTGGTTCTTGGAAGGGTTCACCGAGATGGTGGTGCGACTCTGGAGGGAAGCGGCGTAGTTTGTGCTTCCCCCTTGAGCTATATCCCCGATCCATTCCAGCCCTTTCCCGGGACTCTGCCGGATCCAGCTCCACCAGCAGCAACTACTGCCCAGGGTGTCCGAGGAGGCGCCTGAGATGGAGCAGGTGAGGCTGAGAGTCGCTGAGGGTTTTACAGTCCCGGGACCTGACTCCACCAGCTGCACTTGTGACAGGACCCCTGTGGAAAAGACAGAGCCGTGTGAATTCATCCCACAACCCATTCATCTCCCGCTGCTGTGCAGATCGGTCCCACCCAATACTCACACGAGGGGGCGGCTAGCAGGAGAAGGAATACAAGTAACGGCTTCATGATTGTACTGTCAGAGAATAGAGCCTCTCTCCGAAACGCCAGAGAATCTGAGCTTTCTGCCTCCAGGAGCCTGTGTTTATACAGGACACACGTGGGCAGGGATTTGCATGCTGGTTTCAGATATAAGAGAGAAGAGGGGTTGGAAGGGAAATGAGAACGGTCTGTGCATTGCACAAAGGAGGCACAAAATTCAGATCCACAGCTAGAGACTTTGAATCGTAGGTTTGTCCGGCAGAAATTGAAATGAGCCAGGCGGCTCAGGGCTCGTGCTGGGCTCTGGGCATCATCTCTGGTATTGTCAACGCTGCAGGGAGAAGTGGTTCTCGGTGTGTCTGTAGAGATGTATCAGAGGGATAGGCTCCTAGTCTGTATCCACCAAAACAACCAGGAATCCGGTGGCACCGTAAAGACTAACAGATGTATTTGGGCATAAGCTTTCGTGAGTAAAAACCCACTGCTGCATCTGAATAAGTGGGGTTTCCCCCCCACGAAAGCTTGTGCAAGGAGTACTTGTGGCACCTTGGATAAATGTGTTAGTCCCTAAGGTGCCACAAGTACTCCTGGTGGTATTTGCTCATAACCCGAAATTTCTAAAAGTGCTGAAGGTCCTGTTTTTTAAATGTATGTAAGCAACTGGCGGGATGTTCAAAAGCACCTTCCTGCCCAACACCCAAAGCAATCAATGGATTTTAGGCTTCCAAGTGTTTTGGAGAATTCCATCAGCCACCTAAACCCCTTTGAGAATGTGGCTCCTCCATTGCTGATTCACGTAGGTGCTTTTTGGAAACGGCCCAGATCAGTCTCGGTTTCAGTCAGTCCCTTTCTGCCTCTTTCCCTGTTTCTCTTTCCCGTCCAGACGGGCAGGACCGGCTTTGTCTGATTGTTAATTAACCCCTTGGAAGAGCTATAAGATTGAGTTTTACTGGACAAGGGCTCGGTAGCGCTTATGGATATATTGCCATCAGGGGGTACATGCACGTCACTGAAAGTATGATCCTCCTCTACGTGGCATCCAAATGGTCCAGATATAACGTAAGAAATTCCCTCGGGTTCCTTACCCGCCTCCTCTTTGCGTTTTCTTTCCATGTAGATCGATGTTAACGAGGGGGAGGGGGTGTCGCAGCTGTTTTACATTAAATTCCCTCCTTGCATGAAAACGAGAATGAAATGGACGTGACTTTTCCCTTCCCTGTTCTCCGCCCCCACCTGTGAGTGTCTGTAGGGTGGGACAGTAGGGGCACAGAACCGGAAGATGCTTGCATCTGAAGAAGTGGGTATTCACCCACGAAAGCTCATGCTGCAAAACGTCTGTTAGTCTATAAGGTGCCACAGGATTCTTTGCTGCTTACACACCGGAGTGGCCAATAAGGAAGGGAAAAATCAATAACCAAATCAATAACAAATTCATATTGTTTGATTAAAAAGGAAACCTTCCCTCCCCTGTTGAAATCACTAGTATTTAAAGAGGAACCCCCGGGGCAGGGATTTGCACGTGGGTGTCACCCAGCAGGGATGGGAGAGGAAAGGGGCCGGCAGGGGAGCTCTAGCTAGATAGGGAGCCCCCTGCAGGACATGCCGGTGCCTCTCAGCTGATAGATACATGGGGATCTTCCCTCGAGACATGTCCGTGCCACTCGGTTTGGAGAAATTAATTCAGCAACTGTCATAGATCCATAAAATGTAAGGACCCTTAAGGCCGGAGAATTTCACCCAGTGCTTCAATTAATTAATTCTAATTACTGTCTAATGTCCCCGAGCCATAGCATTGGAAGAGGACCTCATTGTGCAAGCAGTATCGATACACAAAGCCTGTAATTTCTATTGTCTTTCGGAAAGAGCTGTCCATTCCCAGCTTGGCTCCACCCACGGAGAGTTAATGAAGGGGCTGTCTAGGAAGAGATGAAAAATTTCTGACCAAAAAAGAGGCCCTTTATTGCATCCTAGCTCTCTGTGAATATGTCCGATAAAATGTGGTCTCCCTTTGGAATAAATCAGAGCATTTAGAGAGGAAGGATGGTATTGGGATGAGACACTGGGCTACACTTCAGGAGAGCTGAGTTCAGTTCCTAGTGCGCCTTCTCTCTCAAACTCTTTCTGTGGCCTTGGTCAAGTCACTTAATCTTCGCGTGTCTTACCCATATGGTGTGTATACGGCCCCCATTCCTACTGAACCCCAACGGCTCATAGATTTTAAGGGCAGAAGAGATCATGAGATCATCTGGTCTCGCCTCCTGTACAACACAGGGCGTAGAATTAGAAGTGTAGGCACCTGGGGCCAGATTTTCAAAGGTATTTAGGCTCCTAGTGGAGTTTCGAAAGACGTCTCTGTCTCTAGAGTCACAGCAGAGCACCCAAACCACAGTGTCTTTCTTCTCCTTAATTGTCTGCCTCAGTTTCCCTGCCTGTCAAATAGAGTCCATGAGGCTTCTTGATTTCACAGATTGGTGGTGAGGGCAAATTAATGGCTTCGCTTTTTGTAAATGTTTTGAATCTCTCTGTTTATAAATCGCGATGAGAGGATTTTCACTGGCACACGGGAATTGAGGTGCCCAATTCCCACGGAAGGTGGTGCCTAAACCCCTGTAGGCTCCTTTGAAAACTTCACCCAGGATTCCTCGGAACAGGAACCGTGCCCTGAACTCCAGAGATGGGGCAGTGTTAAAGGGACAAGTATTTATCTAAAACACCCTCCCTTGGAGAATCTGAGTGCGAAAGGTGTGTCCCCCCCACCCCTTTGTCTGTCTCCTGCATTATCTCTCTGTCACACTCCATCTTTCGCACTGTCAGACTCCATCTGTTGCACACACTCTCTCTCTCTTACCATGTCTCTCTGTCACACAGTCTCATTCACTACCTCGTCATCTCACTTTCACACTCTCTGTCTGCCTGTTTCTCTCGCAATTTCTCGGTCACACACACACACACACACACACACACACAGTTTTTCGCACCTTCTCGCTGTCACAGTAATTCTCTCTCACACACACACACTCATTGTGTATCTCTGCCTGCCTGTCTCTGTCACACCCCGTCTCTCTCTCAACGCAGGGAGGTTTTTGCAGGGTCTCTGAGTCACGGTGGGTTACTGTGCTCCACTGCCGTATCTCATGGCGCAGTAATAGGTTGCGCTGTCCGCCTCTCCAGCGCTGTTCACTTGCAGGTACACTTGGCTTTTTGCTGGCTCTCGGGTGATGCTGATCCGGCCTCTAAGAGCTGAATGATAGTCCGTGCTCCCTCCACCCCAAAGTATCCCCATCCACTGAGGGGATTTCCCAGCTGGCTGCCTGACCCAGTTCACCCCGTAATCAGTGACCGAAAACCCGGACACGGTGCAGGTCAGTCTGAAGGTCTCCCCTGGTTTCGTGACTCCCCCGTCGGATTCCTCCAACTTGATCTGGGAGTGAACATCTGTAGGAAAGAAAGGACACAGGGTCAATGCGTCTTGCACTGAGACTGGGATCCTCCAAGGGTCCTAAGGGAATTAGGCTCCCATTGAAACCAAATGGGAGTTGGGAGCCTAAATGCCAATTGATTTCACTGAGGGAACGGCACCCTTTGAAAATCAGTAGAATCTGCAGCTCTGCGGCTAACGCCCTTAGGCACCTCGGGAAATCACAGCAGGAATCTTTGGCGAATTAAATCTCCCAGGCTATTAAGATCCCGCCCTTACATGATGGGAAGAAGACCAGGACAGTGATGGCTACGCTGGTTCTCATGTTCCTGGGGCAGAAATCCGCTCTGGAATGAAGGCTCGAATGCGGCCACCCGAAGTGAGACCAGATGCAGCATCGTCCGTCACGCTCTGTATTTTAACAGGGAACTGACTGACCTGATTTGCATGAGGCGTGTGTGCGGTGGGGAGTATAAAATGGGGCCCGGTTTTCAAAAGAGTTCAGAAGAGTCAGATCCCCAGTTGGAGTCAGTCAGCTGTCACGCCATTGGCGTCAATGGAAAGTTTAAAAAAAATAAGAACCCCCAAAACCAGATAAGTTATGGAGAGGACCATCAATGACTATTAGCTGGGCTGGGCAGGGATGGTGTCCCTAGTCAGAAGGTGGGAATGGGCATCACTTGGTGGTTACCTGTTCTGCTCATTCCTGTTCTGCTCAGGAATAGGGTCACATCCCCAGCAGGGGGAAATTGGCTGTAGCTCCACTGGAGTCAATGATCAAGATTCGCAGCTGGTTTAAATCAGAAAAGCTCAATTCGAATCAATGGGGTGAGTTCCCTAGCGGCTGCAAATCTCTGTAGCTTCATTTGAGTCAATGGACCAGATCTCCACCTAGTGTATTGATGCCTGTGGAGTAAGGCAGGTTTATAGCAGCTGTGGTGGTCTCACTCTCTAATGCCACTGCATTTAATATGTGAGATGCAAAGGGTTCTGGGAATTAACATGGACTGGAGGGAAATATTATGTCTGTGATTAGGGGAAAACATCAAAGGGGTCGACCTGATCGCACAGACAGGTAGGGCTGGAGACCCTCAACCTGAGAACTGCACGGTCAGGGGCGTTGCAGGGTATTTAAAGAGGGAATCTGATCATTATCTGTTAGGTTCACTCCCTCTGAGGCACCTGGCATTGGCCACTGCCTGTAGCCAGGATACTGGGCTAGATGGACCTTTGGTCTGACCCAGTATGACTGTTCTTATGTTCTTAACTATTCAATTAATTATTCAATTAGCATCTCAGGGGAGATAAAATCCCAGAACTGGGTGTTGGGGGACTTGGATTCCCTCCCTAGATGAGCAAGCAATCCACCCCGTGCAGCGAGGGAGAAGCGAAGAAGGAAATATCCTTTTCACCAGCTTCTGCTTTCTTCCTCTCTGTCCCTCTCATGAAGTTGCGGGGCACCTTCAGTCTGAGTTTTAAACATTTCTGTCCAGCAGCAGACCCCAAATGTCTCACCCTATGCATCCAAAAACTGCAAAATCGCCACTAAAAATGTACTTATCTGACCCCCGTCACTGTAGGATCGGATCAGCTCACACTCTTTAATGCGTGTAGTCTCACAGAACTCCTACCTGGCAGGACTATGATTACTGTGAACCGAACAGAGGAAGTGCCGTTTCATTCAGTGGGCATTGGAACGGTTCCCAAATCACAGCTGAAAGGTTTGTAAACACGTCTTCCCCCTAAAGGGGAGAGCTGAGCTGTGTGGAGCTTTTCCTGCACACGAGGAAACAGAGCCACTGACTTCAGCAATGATTCTGTCAGGCAACTAATGGCAGTTAGTGAATTAGCTTATCTTTCCAGAAACTACACAAATCAGAATAAATTATCTAATTTACTCTTGATAGACTAGAAGTATGTTGTTTTCATGGCGGAACAACAGCTATTCCTTTTTAACCTGCAAAAATAATTCTAAATCTTTTAATAAAGACAAAATTAAGTGGAAAAAAAACCTCTGTTTTTTATACTAACCAGGCTCCGCCTTGCAACCATCTCAACAGAGCATGAGCTGGCCAGAAAGCAGTTCAAATCTTTGCAACCAAGAAGGCAGGGAAAGCACCACTTTGATTATTCAAACAGATACAAATGCCAGTGTTTACTATGCAGACAAGAAACGTTACATTTGTTCTTCAGGCATTTGAAAGTTGTGTTACTTAAAATGTTTGGACATGGCATTTTAAGTGTTAGTTCTCCTTTATTGGGGTAGGCAGCAGAGCAGCACCCTGAGAGGAGCAGAACAGGAAGAAGGCAGAATTGAGACCTTTCAAAGTTTTGGCCCAAGTGAGGGAGCATGGGGGCGTCATTTGAGCTCCCTGCCTCAGGGGCCAAAAAGTTGTGGGCCAGCCCTGCTCTCACACACGCACACTCAGACTGTCCTGTCTCTGTCTGTCTCTCTCTCTCTTACTCTCTCTCTCACACATGCACACACTGTTCTGTCTCTGTGTGTCTCTCACACACACACACACTCGTGGCTGTCTCTGTCTCCGTCTCTCTCTCTCTCTCTCTCGCACACACACACACACACACACAGTCTCTTTCACACACACCTCCTTGTATTATTGTTGTTGTTACTTTTTGGTACTTCCTGCAGTGCACATATATTCTCTGTAATTTTATTCTTTTAAAGTGTGTTATTTTAGTGTTTTGGCTGGTCTGTACATTTCACATGTTTTATTTCTCTGACATTTTAATTTCCATTATTTGAGTGGTGAGTTCTAAAGTGCCTAACCTGTCCTGTCTCTAGTAATTCTCCCTATTGTATCTTTGTATATATATTAGCTAAGGGTTTTGTTGTTGTTTTTTGTTCCCACTGGTGGTGCACATCCGCACATACCTCGGTTGACATAACAAAAGTTATTGCTCAGTGGATGGGAAAAAAAGAGGGAACATGTGGTCCCAGTTTCCAGCGTGGCTGCTAGGGGCATGGAAACTCCGTGTGAGATCTTTCCTTTGTCCTGTGTGTAACTGCTGCCCTCTCCCGGTTACTGCAATTCATGGACCTTCAGATCGCTGGGTTTTTATACGAAGCATCATAGGCTTCCCCTCGCTGTGTGTCTCTCGCACAGTAATACACCGCGGTGTCCTCGGGTTTCAGGCTGCTCATGTGCAGGTAGAAATTGGAGCTGTCCTTGGAGGCTGTGAATCGCTCCTGGATTGCCGGGGCGTAGTTGTTGCTGGACGGTGAATAATAATGAATTATCCACTCCATCCCTTTCCCAGGAGCCTGCCGGATCCAGAACATGTTATAGCCCATAACGTTAAAACCTCTAACTGCACATTTCACCGTATGGGACTCTCCGGGCTTCTTCACCGCTGTCCCCGACTGGGTCAGAGCCCCCTGCGAGCGGGCACCTGCGGGGAGATGTAAAAAGGGAGCTTGCACGTTACGTTTGTAATATTAGACAGATAATGGGTGGAAGGAGCGAACCCAAACCCAACTCACAGGAGAGCGCGGCCAGTGCAAGGACCAGCTGTACCAGGGACAACGCAGCCATGGGGCAGTCGGGAGCGACGAACAGATGGGTCTGAACCGAACAGGAATCCCTGAGCCGGGTCTGGCCGGGACTCTGGGTTTGGACAGAGACTGTGTGTGTGAGCGGGGTGTAAGTAGGAAGCAGCAGATGTCAGTTTTGCATATCGCTGACAGGCGGAGCTGCGACAGTATTAATGTTAGATCCAACCTGGGGGCGCGGGTGTGTGAGAGAGATTCCCGGGGAGGTCACTGCCCTGGGAAGGAGTGATAAGGCTGGGTTAGACCCAAAGGGGAAAGTGGCCAACCCAGCTCCGCGTCTCTCTATTCTGTGAGAGTGGCTGTGTGTGTGGGGGGAGGGGGGTTGGTGGCTTTGTGCAGTAACGCGGATCTGTGGGGCAGTTGGGGGAGGTGTAGAGGGGAGGTAAGGAGGCCGTTCATTTGCACGTCTATAGGGTTACATGGCTGAGTGGGTGCAGTAGGGGTAGATATAGAAGGAAGGAATAAACCCCTCTGCTGGGTTCTGCATGGGGTGAGAGTGGTTGGATAGTTAGATTGGTTATTTTCATTAATGAATTGCGTATTAGGACGGAGAGGATGCTTATAAAATGTGCCAATGCTACTAAGCTGGGAGGGGTTGCAAGCAAGTGGAGGACAAGATTAGCATTCAAAGGGACCTGGGCAAGTTGGAGAATTGGTCTGAATTCAAGGAGATGAAAATCAATGAAGACAAAAGCGAAGTCCAGGACCTAGGGGAAAAAATCAAATGCAGACCTATAAAATGGGGAATAACTGGCTAGACAGTGGCATGGCTCAAAGAGATCTGGAGGTTATAGTGAATCACCAGTTGAACAGGCCACAACAATGTGATGCAGTTTCCAACAAAGGCAAATGCCAGTCTGGGGTGTATTAACAGGAGTGTCATATGTAAGGCGTGGGACGTAATTGCCCTGCTGCACTCAACACTGGTGTGGCCTGAGCTGCTGTACTGGATCCACTTATGGGCACCGCAGTTTAGGAAATAATTGGACAAATTGCAGAGTCCAGCGAATATCAACACAAATGATCAAAACCGGACCTATGAGGGAGGGTTACAACAATGGGGCATGTTCGGTCTAGAGAAAAGAAGACGAACGGAGGAACCTGACAACAGTTTTTAGATAGGCTGAGGGCTGTTATAAAGAGGGCTGTTACCAATTGCTCTCCACGACCACTGCACTAGGACAGGAAGTAGCTGACTTAATCTGCAGCCAGGGAGGTTTAAATTAGACATTAAGGAAAATTTTCTTACTCTAAGGGTAGTTAAGCAGGAGAATCAGCTTCCAAGGGAGGTTGTGGAATCCCCGTCTTTAAGAACAGGTTAGACCAGGGGTAGGCAACCTATGGCACAAGTGCCGAAGGAGGCACACGAGCTGATTTTCAGTGGCATTCACACTGCCTGGGTCCTGGCTACCCGTCCGGGGGGCTCTGCATTTTAATTTAATTTTAAATGAAGCTTCTGAAACATTTTTAAACCTTATTTACTTTACACACAAGAATAGTTTAGTTATATATTATAGACTTGTAGAAAGAGACCTTCTAAAAACGTTAACCTGTATTACTGGCACGTGAAACCTTAAATCAGAGGGAATAAATGAAGACTGGGCACAGCACGTCTGAAAGGTGCCCACCCCTGGGTTAGACAAACACTTGCCAGGGATGGTCTAGATTTACTTGTTCCCACCTCAGAGCAGGGGCTGGACTAGGTGACCTCTCGAGGTCCCTCCAGCCAACAATTCTACAATTCGGTGTGAAACGCTTGTCGGCACATTTACCCCTTTTATACAAATAAGGAGTGGAGTACATGAGGGAGGGTCAGAGAGTATGAATTGGGGAATAAGAACAGTTGTCACTGTAGGGAGATTATTACTAATCATTCACATTTATGTTGACATTCATATCCTCATCCATATCCTTATTCACACACACTGAAATAGCCGTTTATATTCGGATTTCCATTCACAGGCATATCCCCTTCTCACTTCTATTTACGTTCACACACCCAGCCCCCATTCCTGTTCCAATCCTCATTGTAATCCTCATTCACACAAACACTCATAGGTCCATTCACATCTAACTAATGGCTGTCTGTGATTGCTGCAGGGTTTGGGGTCCAGGCATCAGGAATTCAAGCAGTACCAGCAATGACACAACATGGCTCTTCTGCTTGAATATCTTCCCTCCTCCCTCCCCCCCACCCCCACCCCCACCAGCAGTGTCACTATCACTAAGTGGTGCTTGAAAAGGAGCCAGCACGGCCCCTTGGGCTGGATGCCTGGCAGAAGATTTGGGAAATGAGGAGGGAGCAAAGGCTGCTGGGGGGAGAGAGTCGAGGAGACACAGGGCTGTTATTTGTCCCTGTGAAGATCTCTTCCAGGGGAGGGATCACTTGATGATTCCCTGTTCTGTTCATTCCCTCTGGGGCACCTGGCACTGGCCACTGTCAGTAGACAGGACACTGGGCTAGATGGACCTTGGGTCTCACCTAGTCTGGTCATTCTTATGTTCTTCACCACGTGGCCTATGGGAGAGAATGAAATACAAGTACAGGCTCCCTTGGTTTGTTTTATTTGTCCTCATTCCATTGTACGGACAATGAACGCCACCTAGAGCAAAATCAACCTGCAGTGAAGCCGGGAGGTTTTTGTCTGAGCTCAGCCCGGCTTCCCCTCACTGTGTCTCCCGCACAGTAATAGCGGGCGGTGTCCTCGGGCTTCAGGCCGGTCAGTTGCAGATAAAGCAGGTTGTTGGGGTTGTCTCTGGAGATAGTGAATCGGCCTTTCACAGCCGGGGAATACAACTGTTCAGTTCCACTTTGGGAACTGATCCGCGCCACCCACTCCACCCCCTTCCCGGGAGCCTGTCGGACCCAGTGCATGTAGGAGTCGCTGAAGGTGAAGCCGGAGGCTTTGCAGGAGAGGCGGAGAGAGTCTCCGGGCTTTTTCACATCCCCTCCGGACTCCACCAGCTGCACCTGGGACCGGACACCTGAGAATAAAGAGCGGTTGTTAATATCGATATAAAAGCAGAGCTAAGAAAATATTCTTCTAACTCTGTCAATTATTCACAGGAGGAAAATACCTTCCAACGCTGCTGCAGCGAAAAGTAAAAGGAGCAAAAATCCCATTTTCCCGGGTGCTGGAGGGGAAAGTTCGCAGGGACTGGCTGGTCACTGCACAGACCCAGGGGCTGCGGATTGTGTCTCCGGGTGCAGTCTGGGCAGAGAAAGGCACAGATTTAAACAGGAAACGAACTCCCGTATTTGCATATCCCGCTCTTTATAAGGGACACACACTCTTACCCTAGTAATTTGAGTGATTATCGGTCTAGACGGTCCCTTCCTATGTGCTGTGCAGCGCCTGGGCGGCCGGATCCTGCTGACACTTTTACCCCAGGGAGGAATGAAGTGATCTCCCGTCCCTAAGCACCATCTTATGGCCTGATCGAGCGTGTCTTGGGTGGTTCAGTGCAGGACACCCCTTCTTCTTCATGGCCTGGGGGTCAGAGCGTTGGACACAAAACTATCTGGCAGGAGAGCGGGGCGGTGCTTGTGAGACTCTCCGGGTCCATCAGGAAATCAAGGCTCGCTTGTTTCCAGCAAGGGACGTCCTGACATTTAAATTCAGGGATTGCCTGATTTAGGGTGGGACTTTCCCAGGCGGACTAAGGGAGCACTGGGCTCTATAGTATTCAGTAGGAGCCGCGTTCTGTGTCCTTCCTGCCTCCGGTCTCTCTCCAGCCCGGGGTCTTTTTCTCCAAACTCTGCATCAGCCTCTCGCGGAGCGAATCCAGTGACCCCATCTAAGAACCCTGGGTCACGTGACTATCCCCACTGACCGAGGGCGAGCGCTGGGCTGAGTGATGTCATCAAGGGCTGAGGGGCGGGGTCTTTTATCTCCATGGTTACATCTTGTGGGTGCGATGTCTCAGCTCCACCCATTGACACCAGCTGAGACTCAGGGCTTTGATTTACAGATGTGATGTCAGCTGGGTGAAAACAATCCACCAGCCGCTTGGGAAAGTCCCGGCGGTGCCACATCCCCAGGCTCAGCGGAGTGGGGTTTGTTCAGGCGCTGGGTGATCTCTGCCCACAGCCCCGCCCGGACTCTGAATGGCCCATTTCCATATCCAGCCTCCAGCTCTCCGGGCCTCAGTCTCCCCGCTCTGACCCAGGGGCTGGGATCGTTCCCGGCCTCCCGGCGGCGCTGTGGGGAGAAAGGCGATAACCGCGTGTGAAGGGCGGAGACGCCCCGGTGAGGGGCCCCACACGGGTTATAATGAACTAATCACCTTCCGCTGCGTTAATCCGCTAAACGTCCCAGTTTGCTGAAAGGGCCAGAGCCTCCCTGGTGTAAATCCGGAGTAACTCGAGTCTAGTGAAAGCAGCTGCGGTGACTTTACACCAGCGGAGGATTTATCCCTATGAGGAATTCGCTCCTTCCGTGGAGTGTGATGCGAACCCGGCTGGGCAGCAGGATAGATCCTATTGATCCTGAGGGGCACCGGATCAGTCCCGCCACGCGCTTGTCTTCCTTACACTGTCAGGGGCTCTCCTGTGAGTCTGACCTCCCTCTTGACTGCTGGTTGCCCCGGGTGAGGCAACGTGCCAGGTCTCCGAGAGGAGACCGACTCTGAGCAGGACTCACTCCGGATTGGGGTTCACTGGCGCAGCGAGGGATCTATGGACCGCAGCACCAGCGGGATCTTCGCAGGAAGGGGAGACACTGCCAGGCAGGGCCGGATTAAGACCTCTAGAGGCCCTAAGCACTGAAAAGATGATGGTGCCCCCCATATGGAATTCAAAATAAAAACAATAGCATAGCACCAAATTCAATTTAATGTTTCCAGCTGTCACAAAACACATGTGTATGCTGAAATTAAAGACGCCCTCCCCGCAAACTCTGCCCCCCACCTGCCTATGGCTCTGGGAGGGAGTTTGGGTGTGGGGAGGAGGTCGAGGGTGCAGGCTCTGGGAGGGAGTTTGGGGGCAAGAGGGGTGTGTGTGGGAAGGGGAAGGGTTCAGGCTCTGGAAGGGATTTTGGGCATAGGCGCCAACTCTGTGGGTTTGATGGGGCTGGAACACCCAGGGGGAAAAGTTGCAGGGTGCTCTGCACCCACTGGCAACCAAGGTCCCCTCTCCACCCCACCTCATCCAACCTTGCCTCCACCTCCACCCCTGAGCATGCTGCCTCCCCACTTCTCCTCCCAGCGCTTGCCGCTGCAAAACAGCTGTTTCCTCTGGTGTAACAAGCTCTGGGAGGGAGGGGGAGGAGCGGGAATGCGGAGGGGGGGGCTCAGGGAAGGAGGCAGAGCCGGGGGGGATTTGGGGATTGGGTTGGAATAGGGGCAGGGAGAGGCGGAGTTGAGGCAGAGACTTTGGGGAAGGGGTTAGAATGGGGTGGGACAGGGGCAGGAGTGGGGCAGGGTAGAGGTGGAGGGGGCAGGGGCAGTGGGGGGTCGAGCACCCACCGGCCCCAGCAGAAGTTGGCACCTATGATTTTGGGGGAGGAGCGTAGGCTCTGGGAGGGAGTTTGGGGTCCAGAGGGTGTGTGTGGGAAAGGGGTGGGGGTGCAGACTCTGGGAGGGGGTGGGTGGGTGCAACGCTTACCTGGGGCTCATAGACAGGCCGGGCGGGGGCCTCCTTGCTGCAGGGGTGCTTGGGCCAGAGCACCGTGGGTAGACTCAGACCCACCCCGCCGATGGGGCTGCAGGTAGGGTCTGGCAGCCACCTGGAGCGAGCAGGCAGGAAGCCAGTAAGCTCCGTGGCGCTGCCGGTGGGGGGGGGGGGGAGGAGGCAATTTTAAATTCCCGGGGGGACGCACTGGGGGAGAAGCACCTGGGGGCAGAAGGCGGAGCCGAGGGAGAGACCTGGTCTCAGACATTGCTGGAGCTGGGCCCCGGGCCAGGAATATTCCTGGTGCCCGGGCACCACAGGCCCATAGAACTCGCGGTCCCTGGTGACATTTGGAAGGTGACCTTAGCAAGCCTGTCTCCCGCTTTGGAACAGGTCTGGGGACCCGCCTGTGGGTGCAGATGAGAGAGGCTTAGGGGAGAGTAGAGGGACGATCCAGGCCTCTCGGAAAGAGATCATTATTCACTATTTATATTCATATTTGTGTTCACACTCCTATTCCCATTCCGATTCCCATTCCACTTCCCATTTATATTCGGATTGTAATCTCAGGAGGGTAGAGAGCTGTGTGATGGTCTGTGTTTGTCCCGTGCCTAGGACAATGGGATCCTAGCCTATGACTGGAGACCCCGGGGGCTAGGATCACAACCACCACCAACTCCACACCACTGAGCTCATATGATCATCACCATCATTTACTTGGTTAATTATTAATAAGCAATGACGTGTAGACAGAAGCGTTCTTCCTTTTTATGAGCAGCAAAGAGTCCTGTGGCACCTTATAGACTAACAGACGTTTGGGAGCATGAGATTTCGTGGGTGAATACCCACTTCGTCGGATGCATGACATTGTATTCACCCACGAAAGCTCATGCTCCCAAACGTCTGTTAGTCTATAAGGTGCCACAAGACTCTTTGCTGCTTTTACAGATCCAGACTAACACGGCTACCCCTCTGATACTTACTTTTTATGATTTTTAGATTTTGTACGATGTAATATTAAGAAATTCTACTACTACTGCTACTTAATAATAAAATATTTACGTTCCCACTTATATTCAGACCCCTATAATCGTTCACGCTGAATCACGTATTTCTATCCCCATTACCACTAACACTCCTATTCCTCTTTATATTCCGCTTCCTTTTCACCCACACGCTCCCATTTCCACTTCCAATCACACTCACGTTCCTATTCTCTTTCATGCTCACAGTCCTATTTCTGTTCACACGGATATTCCTCTTCCAGTCCGATTCATATTCCCATTCCAATTCCTTTTGCACAAACGGGAGTCACTCGGAGCATTGGGCCCTGAATTCATTGTAAGGCCGAACAGAATCAGGTCTCTCTGTTTGAATGTCCCCAATCACTGCAAAGGTTACACAAAGGAGGCCGCCTGTCTATAGGATCACAGGAGAGGATGCTACACTGAGCCAGAACATCACAGGATTTGTCCTTTTGTGGAGGGGTGGGCAAGGACAATGTGTTGCGGGGAAGGGGGGGAGGTGGAAGGAGTCTTTATAAACCTGTTAATGTCTGTGATTAAACATCTGGATTCTTATTTGGCCTGCTGGGCAATTCTCCGTGAGAAAGAACCTGACATTAAACCGCTGATTTCTTTGTTCGCTTTCCTTTGTCCTCACCGGGCTCATTGTAACGCGCAGACCTTGAGCGCCACCCAGAGCAGCGGCCTCACGCCGTTGCCGAGGGAGGGTTTTTGTCTCAGCTCAGACCGGTTTTCACGCACTGTGACGCTGCACAGTAATACCGGGCGGTGTCCTCTGGCTTCAGGCTGCTCATGTCTAAATAGGCCAGGTTCTGGGAGTTGTCCCTGGAGGTGGTGAATCGCCCTTTGACAGATGCGGCGTAATATTCCTTACTCCCATCGAAGAAAATCACAGAGACCCACTCCAGTCCCTTCCCGGGAGCTTGTCGGACCCAGTGCATCCCGGCCTGGCTGAAATCAAATCCGGAGCCTTTACAGGTGAGGCGCAGAGATTGTCCCGGCTTCTTAATGTCCCCTCCGGACTCCACCAGCCGAGCCTGAGCCCGAGCCCCTGAGGGTATAAAAGCCACATTAAGAGTCAGATAACGGTGCTGGTGCCAAAACCAATATTTACTAACCGTGCTGCTGCTGCTCATATAATTGTTGCTTCTGTTAATATGACTGATCATAATTCTGATTCGAATATTACCATCAATTATTAAATAACCAGGGTATCTCCATTTCCCAGCAGAGGAAATACACACCTTGGAAAGCCGTCACAATGAAAAGGAAATGCAGCCAAAACATCATGTGTGTTTGCTGGAAAAAGTTCTCTAGAGGGTAGGGCCGGTCGCTGCAGACACCGGGAGCTGCCTGCAGGTTCCCAACCCAAAGGGGAACCGCCGGCTTTAAGCAGGGGATACAATTACTCGATTTGCATATCCGTGCTCTTAAAGTGCAGTCGCAGAGGCTGGGATTTCATTTCTCGCTGAGGTCCCTTGTCCCGAGCTGTGGGAGATGCCATGATACGGTATTAGACCCTGAGAGAATAGAAGCATGTTCACAGTAATCTAAAGCTCTGAATGGATCCATGCTGTGACATATAGCCCAGGATTGATTACACCCTTGGGTGACAAAAATACTCAGCTCTGTAACGGAGATTTGGGAAAGAACGGGGAGCTGTAATGTCCCCTTCTGCGAGGTGGATAAACTGAGGCACAGAGAAGGAAACTGATTTGCCCGAGGTCTGTTGCCTGTTAGGAGAAAATCCAGGTCCCCCGAGACCCAGCCAGTCCCGTGTTCTAGTAACCACACTGTGCTGCCCGAAACCTGTTAAAATACCATTCCAATACTCGTTAGAGGACAGGGACTTCAAGCTGGGTCCCCCTTGATGCCAGGAGAGTGCCCTGAACAGCGGGCTCTCCAGCCATTCTCAGCCACACTCAGTCTTGTATTCGGTGACAAGTAGAACTTCAACCGCAGCTCTATGGAGATGAGCCCCCGGAAAACCTTCTAGCCCAGTGCCTGGGCGCTCTCCTGGGAGGTAAAAAATCTGCCTTGAACTCCAGTCTGTGACAGGCGGAGTGGGGCGGAGTCAGGGTGCTTAACTCGCGGCTGTAATTTCCGTTGGGAGCCAGGTACCTCTAGGCAGGCGTTATAATAAGGAGCCTCAGACCCTCATGTGACGCGTACCCCAGGGCTCCCGAGCTTATTGACACAGCCAGTGCCCCAGTGGGGCGGGTCTGGGGTTTAAATGTTGTCTGAGTCTTTCCCCAGCTTTGCAAACCCTGAGCGCCCCAACCAGCCAGCTCCAGAGCGTGGCTCAGACAGCGCTGGGGTTTTGTCCTAGGTCGCTGGCTGTGTGTCTCTGACACAGTAATACCGCGCGGTGTCCTCCGCTCTCAGGCCGCTGATTTGCAAATGCACCAGGCTGTTGGCGTTGTCTCTGGAGATGGTGAATCGCCCTTTCACGGAATCAGCGTAGTAGGCGCTCCCCTGGGCAGCAGCTCTGGCCAGCCACTCCAGCCCCCTCCCAGGGGCCAGATGGATACAATCCATGAGAGAACTGCTGAAGGCGAACCCGGAGGCTTTGCAGGAGAGGCGGAGAGAGTCTCCGGGCTTTTTCACATCCCCTCCAGACTCCACCAGCTGCACCTGAGGCCTGGCCTCTGCAAATACAGATTTGTTTAGACCCCCGATTCAATCAAACCCAGGAACCCGGAGGGGAGGACGCTTTGTACTTTAATAGTTACCTGGGAGAACTGTCAGAGTGAGAATTAAGTTCAGCCAAAATCTCATCTTCCTGGGTTTTGTGTAAGAAATTCCGAGGGGAGGAGTGAAAGTGAGAATGTGGGAAAACCCGCGTCTTCTTCTGGGAGGAGCTGCGGGGCCTGAGACGTGTCAGGATTTAAACAGGGTGATTAGCTCTGGATTTGCATAGACACCCCTTCATATAAGAGAGAGGTTCCTCTGGCTAAGCACCGTGAGCAGGGAAGGCGGGATGGATAGATAGATAGATAGATTGTAGGGGATAGATAGATGGGGTGTGGATGGGGATAGATAGACAGGAAGGAAGGAAGGATGACTGTTGATCAATGATAGATAGAGGAGGTGTACCGGGAAACAGGCATTTGGCAAGGGAATGTTAAATAGACGGTTTTATTGAGTGATGCTCAGATGATAAGGATGGAGAGTTGAATCCATAATGCGCCATGCACGATACTAGGCTCTCAGACTGCCTGGAGACGGGTTCATTGGTGAGGTTAATCGGAGTGAGACGCTGTACAGGGCAGGGAGTCGAATACATGTATAACATTAAACACACCCCTCACAGCTCTCTGGCATCGACCAATAGGGATTCGGTCCCCTTTATAGCTGTCAGAGTTTGTGTTTTCACCTACCCTGGGGAGGTTGGGGGTGGGCTCAGAATTTGTCCCTGGAGAGGAAAGAAAGAGGCAGGGACCCAACTAAGAATGTTCTGCGCTTTGCGGGAACTTGTATAAATTCCTTCACCTTGTGTAAAAGCAAAGAAGAGAGATAATAATAACAATAAAAGGGTTTGCTGCCGCTCGGCCCTTTCCCAGAACTGATCTCATCGTCACTCACAGGCCTGGGGCGCCCCCAACACCAAACCGCTTCTCTGATCACTGCAGGGAGAGGTTCTTGTCTGAGCTCAGCCCGGCTTCCCCTCAGTGTGTCTCTCGCACAGTAATAGCGGGCGGTGTCCTCGGGCTTCAGGCAGGTCATTTGCAGATACACCTCACTCTTGGAATTATCCCGGGAGATGGTGAATCGGCCTTTGACGGAATCAAGGTAGTATGTACTACTCCCACCGGAGTTTATAGCAGCGACCCATTCAAGTCCCTTCCCGGGAGACTGGCGGACCCAGTCCATCCAGTAGCTGCTGAAGGTGAACCCGGAGGCTTTGCAGGAGAGGCGGAGAGAGTCTCCGGGCTTTTTCACATCCCCTCCGGATTCCAGCAGCGCCTGGGACCGGACACCTGGGAATAAAGACAGGTCATTAATATCGGTATAAAAACAGCGGTAACACAATATTCTTTAACTCTGCCCGTTATTCAGAGGAGGAAAATACCTTCCAAAGCGGCTACAGCGAAAATTACAAAGAGGAAAAATCTCATTTTCCTGGGTGCTGGAGGGGAAAGTTCTCAGGGACTGGCTGGTCACTGCACAGACCCAGGGGCTGCGGATTGTGTCTCCGGGTGCAGCCTGGGCAGAGAGAGGCACAGATTTAAACAGAAAAGTGTGTCCCTAATTTGCATGTCCCCGCTTTATAAGAGACACACACTCCTGCTGCCAGTGATCTGAGTGACTCGCCCTAGGGCTCCGGGTGCGAGAATCAGACTGTCCCGTCCTGTGTCTGTGCAGCGCCGGGCACAGGGCGCTGGGATCCTCCTGACACTTTTGGACCCCTGGGAGGAATGACCAGCTCCCTCCAGGGACTGGATTTCCTCACCCAGGAAGTGAGGGCCTGGCTATTGCGAGGTGATATTGCGGGGGGGGGCTCAGCTCTGGAGCCCCGTCCCATGCGCAGAGGGGCCATGTAATGTCTGGTCAGTGGGGCCCGTGTCTGGCGAGGCTTCAGGCAGCACTGAAGGGAGATTGTTATTCACGATGGATATTTATATTCGTGTCCACACTTCTGTTCCCATTCAGACTCCACTTCCCATTTATACAGGGATTCTTTAAAATAAAACTGAACACAAATCAGTGTCTTTGTGTTGGCTGTTGCGTTTGATTCCTGTCTTTTCTAAAATGAGGCCATTTTAAGAGCCAAACGCAATGTTAACCCGCTGTCGGTTTTGGTGATGGGCTTTGTCACTCTGGTCTAGTCTCTCACACAGTGATACCGGGCGGTGTGTTCCGCTCTCCTGCTGCTCCTTTGTAAATACAGAGGGTTGCTATTGTCTCGAGAATCAACGAACCGCCCTTTCGCTGAATCGCTGCAATGAGAACAATTTCGTGAATACTGCGCCCTGGAGACCCGCTGCAGACACTTCCCAGGAACCTGATGGACCCAGCGCTGAAGTGGAACCCGGAGACTTTCCAAGAGAGGCGGAGAAAGGGGAGAAAGGGAATGAGGGAAATTGACGGAGGCGATTTCTGATCCATTAGCTGTTATCTCTGAAAAGTGTCTGGGAGACAGGGGAGAGTCCGGAAGACTGGGAAAGGGCAAATCTAGTGCCCGCCTGTCTAAAAAGGGAAATAAAGGCAACCCAGGCAGTTACAGACCAGACAGCTTCACTTCGGTACCGGGTAAGATACTGGAGCAAATAATTAAGGAATCAATTTGCAAACACCTAGAAGACAATAAGGTGATAAGTAATAGCCAGCTTGGATTTGTCAAGAACAAATCATGTCAACCCAACCTGACAGCTTTCACTGACAGGGTAACAAGCCTTGTTGATGGTGGAGGAAGGGGTAGATGTGGTATATCTAGACTTTAGTAAGGATTTTGATACCGTCTCGCATGATCTTCTCATTAAGAAACTAGGGAAATACAACCTAGATGGAGCTACTATAAGGTGGGTGCAGAACTGGTTCGACAACCATTCCCAGAGAGTAATTATCAATAATTCACCATCAGGCTGGAATGGCAGAACGAGTGGGGTTCCACAGGGATCAGTTCTTGGTCAGGTTCTTTTCAATGTTTTCATAAGCGATTTAGATCATGGCATAGAGAGGACACTTGTAGAGTTTTCAGATGGTACCAAGCTGGGAGGGGTTGCAAGTGCTTTGGAGGATAGGGTGAAAGTTTAAAATTATCTGGACAAACTGGAGAAATGGTCTGAAGTAAATAGGATGAAATTCAATAAGGACAAACCTAGGACTAACCTAATTGCCTTCTATGATGAGATAACCAGCTCTTTGGATGAGGGGAAAGCAGTGGATGTGCTATTTCTGGACTTTAGCAAAGCTTTTGATACAGTCTCCCACAATATTCTTGATAGCAAGTTAAAGAAGTATGGGCTGGATGAATGGACGGTAAAGTGGATAGAAAACTGGCTAGATGGTCGGGCTCAATGGGTAGTGATCAATGATTACATGTCTAGTTGGCAGCCGGTATCAAGTGGAGTGCCCCAAGGGTCGGTGCTGGGGCCGGTTTTGTTCAATATCTTCATTAATGATCTGGAGGATGGTGTGGACTGCACCCTTAGCAAGTTTGCAGATGACACTAAACTGGGAGGAGTGGTTGATACGCTGGAGGGTAGGGATAGGATACAGAGGGACCTAGACAAATTAGAGGATTGGGCCAAAAGAAATATGATGAGGTTCAACAAGGAGAAGTGCAGAGTCCTGCACTTAGGATGGAAGAATCCCATGCACTGCTACAGACTAGGGACCGAATGGCTGGGCAGCAGTTCTGCAGAAAAGGACCTAGGGGTTACGGTGGACGAAAAGCTGAATATGAGTCAACAGTGTGCCCTTGTTGCCAGGAACGCTAATGGCATTTTGGGTTGTATAAGTAGGGGCATTTCCAGCAGATCGAGGGATGTGATCATTCCCCTCTACTCAGCACTGGTGAGGCCTCATTTGGAGTACTGTGTCCAGTTTTGGGCCCCACACTACAAGAAGGATGTGGATAAATTGGAGAGAGTCCAGCGGAGGGCAACAAAAATGATTAGGGGGCTGGGGCACATGACTTATGAGGAGAGGCCAGGGCCGGGTCCAGACCCCAGTGCGCCAAGCAGGCGCGTGGGGCAGCATTGTCCTGGCAGGGCAGCATTTGGCTCCAGCGGACCTTCCGCAGTCATGCCTGTGGAGGGTCCCCTCTTCCCGGGGCTCAGCTTGAGATCCCGCCGCCATGACTGCGGCGGGTGCGCTGGTCCCGCGGCTCGGACGGAGCTCCAGCAGGCATGCCTGCGGATGCTCCACCAGAGCCGCGGGACCACGGGACCGCCTGCAGGCACTTCTGCCCCAGCCGCGGGACCAGGGAAGGGTGGCGCAAGCAGCGCGGCATGCCGCCCTGCTTGGGGCAGCGGAATTTCTAGAGCCGCCCCTGGGAGAGGCTGAGGGAACTGAGATTGTTTAGCCTGCAGAAGAGAAGAATGAGGGGGGATTTGACAGCTGCTTTCCACTACCTGAAAGGGGGTTCCAAAGAGGATGGATCTAGACTGTTCTCAATGGTAGAAGATGACAGAACAAGGAGTAATGGTCTCAAGTTGCAGAGGGGGAGGTTTAGGTTGGACATTAGGAAAACCTTTTTCACTAGTAGGGTGGTGAAGAACTGGAATGGGTTACCTAGGGAGGTGGTGGAATCTCCTTCCTTAGAGGTTTTTAAGGTCAGGCTTGACAAAGCCCTGGCTGGGATGATATAGCTGGGTTTGGTCCTGCTTTGAGCAGGGGGTTGGACTAGATGACCTCCTGAGGTCCCTTCCAACCCTGAGATGCTATGATTCTATGATTCTATGAAATACGAAGTACTCCACTTAGGAAGGAACAATCAGTTGCACACATACAGAATGGGAAATGACTGCCTAGGAAGGAGTACGGCAGAAAGGGATCTAGGGATCATAGTGGACCACAAGCTAAATATGCGTCAACAGTGTAACTCTGTTGCGAAAAAAAAAAAGCAAAGAAGAAGCAAACATCATTGTGGGATGTATTAGCAGGAGTGCTGTAAGCAAGACAGAGAACTAATTCTTCCAGGCTACTCTGTGCTGATTACCACCTGCTAGACCGATAGTACATGTGCCCCATAAACTCCAGCCCTTTCCCCAGAGGCCGCCGGACCCAGTTCCAGGTGGCGCTGGTGCTAGAAACTGAGTCTCCAGAGATGGTGGAGGTAAATTTCAGGGACTCTCCTGGCTTCACCGCCCCCACCTCAGACTCCTGCAGCTGCACCTGGGAGAGGACGCCTGGAAAGGGAAACCATAAATGAGTCTTATCCCCTGGGGGAGGAGCAAGTCTGAAAATACCCCCCCCCCCAGCCTGAACTGAAGGGAGTTAGGTTCCCATCACCCACTGACTTCTTTGGGATCCAGGCTCTTCATTCCTTTACCTCCCCCGCCCCATTGACAATCTGGGCCTCTGGAATTAATCCAGCAGCAAATCTCCCCACAGGCACGGAGGCCCAGCCAGGGTCGGAAGATCAATAGCAAGTGGGTGAAGGTGGAACATGTCCCCAGCAGGCAGGACCGGGCAGTTCTGTGTCTGGGGAGAGACCGAGGCCCCTAGAATCAGGGGGTTTGTATTTAAATCGCCGGAAGCAGGAGTTTGCATGCGGGTTTCACAGCGTGGGTATAAAAGATGACCGGGTGTGAACCCTGCATACACACGGGGATCTCTGGCTGCGCTCGAGGCCATGAACTGACTTCCGCAAGGGGGCTGCGAAATCTGAACTGGTCTAAGCGATTTATTTGGGTGCCCAAATTCCATTCAGACCCAAGGGGGTTGGGCACCTAACTCTCACTCATATTTCTGACACATCCCAGCCACGTTCAATAGAACATTTCTTAGGGCTTGGGACCATTTGGGGAAATTAATGGAGCCTTTTCTGTGACTGCAAAGTCTGGAATTTCCAATAGCGCCCAAGGGAGTTAGGAACAATCTCCAGTGCACATTCAGTTGGCTATAGGCGCCCTTCGATCCTGCTGCAATTCCAGGCTCTAAAGAGTTTCGTTCTCCAGGCAGGATTCTCAGCCTGGCGAGCAGAACGCCGAGCTTCACTGACTGAAATGGGCTTTGGATCTGGGCCCAGCCTGGCAGAGTTACCTTTGCTGCCTTCACAGCCCAGTAACTTCACTAGAATAGGTGGATATTCCCTCTCCCCTTCTGACAGATGTTTCATGGATCAGCCCCGCTACCTATCAGGTTATCACCCTGCTGGCCTTACAGTCATCAGCCCTTTTGTGAAACATTCACACCGGCTCATGTCCGGAGATTATTATTATTATTATTATTATTATTATTATAGTTTAAATTACTCTTCTGGTTTCTGGTTTCAGTCTACCAATTAACTTTCACTGTCACAGTAAGAATAAATGTCTTTCTTGTTACTGTTTTCATCAATATTCTGGACCCACTTTACATCCTTGATCCTTTTCCTTTTCTTCTTTGTCATTTTTCTTGCTGTTTGTTTTCCTCCTACAGATACAACATCCAGAACTATACTAGGCATTTTACAAAACAACTAAACCATTATTCCAGTATCTATCAATTAATCTAATCTATCTATCTATCTATCTATCTATCTATCTATCGAAGATACATATTTATGGATAGACACCCCCCCTCCTCTCTCTCTCTCTCTCTCTCTCTCTCTCTCTCTCTCTTTGCCATTTGATAACGACTGGATGTATTCACATATTTAATGGTGAAACGCTTGGAAGTCATATATGTTTAATTAAGCGGGTTGCTTTTTTTTTCCAGGGGATCTGGAGTGTGTCACTGAATCTCGTGATTCCTCTTTCTGCAGTATCATGTTGAGAGGGGAAAAATTAAGAAGCTGTGTTTGACCACTCTGTTTTCGTTTTCGCCTGTCCTGCATTTTCTTTCCATTTACAGGGAGTTTAGTTGGGGGAACCTCGTTGCTCTGAGTTAATCTGACCTCACTGCACTGCTCAGAATCCGCTTCCCCTTTTTGTACGAGTCCCTGCTTTGCTCTGTGTCACTGTGTAGCTCCTGGCGCAGTAATAGGTGCCGCTGTCTCCGGCTTCCATGCCTCTCATTTCCAAATACACCTCGCTTTTAGAGGTGTCCCTCGAGATGGTCAGTCGGTTTTTCAGAGACTCCTGGTAATATTTGTCATCATCCCAATACACAGTGGATAACCACTCCAGGCCTTTCCCCGGGGGCTGTCGAACCCAGCTCACTCCATACCCGTACTCAGTGAGAGAGAATCCAGACACGGAGCAGGTCAGTCTCAGGGTCTGTGAGGGCTTCACCTGGGCTGCTCCGGTCTGCAGCAGTGTAACCTGGGAACGGACACCTGCAAAGAGCAAGGAGAAATCTCAGTCAGAGAGATGACGGCAGCGGGATCGGTAGAGAGGGGAGCTGCTCCCTCCTATCGTACTTACATGCTGCAATAGCAAAGAGAAGGAGAGAGAGAAGCAAAGTTTTCATCTTCCCTCCTGGAAATCAGCTAGGGACAGGCACGAAGAGCCCAAGGGAGTGACACAGATTTGACTTTTGCAGGGACCGCTGAAATAAAGAACGGAAATATTCTATTCTTAAGAGGAAGCAAAATATTCACTTGCCTACCCCGCCCTCTTATGCAAAGCTCGGGTAAATTACTTCTCTCCGTAGTCCTCATAAATGTGGCACCTGCCTAGTGGTTATCAGTTAAAGGCTCGTGTGGATGAGACACATTATTATCTAGGTGTGTCCTAGAAACCGGAAGCAAGTTCACTGCCCCATTGTGCTAGGCGCTGCACAGATACATAGTCAAAGCGAGTCAGTCCCCTGGTAAGGTGCTACATCTTTAACCCGTATATGATTATGAGACGCTTGGACACGTGGGTGAGTCAACGGTAGAGACACAATTTATAATTATTGTCATTACCAGAAATGTCTATTAGGATCTTCAGCATAGCACGGGCAGTGGTGATGCTGACGATGCTACCGAGGCGAAGCAGTCCGGTCTGTTAGGATGGAGCATTAGGCCGGGACTCAGGAGACTTGGATTCGGTTCCTGCCTTTGCCCTGGTCTGCTGGGTGACAGTGAGCCGGTCCCGTCTCCTCCTTGTACCTCAGTTTCCCCATCTGTAATAAATGGGGCTAATGATACTTACCTCTCCTTAAAAAGAGCTTTTAGATCTGATGAAAAGCAGCTACTACCACTGCTAGGAAGAGAAATGCCCGCGGTGTTTGTCCCTGAGCACAGCTGTAAGGAATGTGCACCCGGTAACCTGCTGTCATTTCTAACTTGTGCTAGACAAATGTGGAGGAGGATCAAAAGTGAAGGGTGAAGCAATTTAGGAAAACGTACGAGAGACCCGAGCACCCAAACAATTCAGTCTGGGACATGCCAACGGTCTGGCTCCCAAACCCCTTGTGAGAGAACATTGATCTATTTACTATCCGGGTGGTTCTTTACTTTGTCCATTTCTCTGTAGCGACAGTGCCCCCTACTGATTAAACACACGACACTTACCATACAAAATATTTTTTCCAGATATGGTTGGAGTGTAATTTCTTTTTCTTTCTTTCTTTCTTTCTTTCTTTCTTTCTTTCTTTCTTTCTTTCTTTCTTTCTTTCTTTCTTTCTTTCTTTCTTTCAACCAGTCATTCAGTAAAGACTTGTTTTATTTGATTATTTCATGGTAAAAAACCAACAATTTGGCGGTTGTATACCTCAAATCACGCTGGTTGCTTTTTCCCGGCTATGTGGTGTGTTTCACTGAATCTCGCCATTCCTCTCTCTGAGTTCTCCCTGTAGTCCTCATATATAAGATGCTGAGCTAATAGTAACGGGTTAGTGTATCATGCGGGGGGTGATATGGATTATTATTGCAGGCTGGCTTAGAAATCCAAAGGAAGTGATAACTCTGAGTGCTCGAGAGACGTGACCCAGCATCCTTCAGCATTCGCTAGGAAAGGTGGACTTGGTCCCCCGTGAATAAGGGCGGATGGATTTGATGGCCTTTCCACACCTACTTTTCCATGATTGCATGGATCCCATGATTCTCGGCCCCATATAGATCGGCTGGATTTCAGAAATGACATCTGCTGGGGAACTAAAGATAGTTAAAACCCGGGCAGACTGTGAAGAGCTACAAAAGGAAATTTCAAAACTGGGTGACTGGGCAACAAAATGGCTGGTGAAATTTAATGTTGATTTCTTCAAAGTAATGCATGTTGGAAAGCACAATCCCAACTATACATACAAAATGATGGGGTCTAAATTAGCTGTTATCATTCAAGAAAGAGATCCTGGAGTCATTGTGGGTAGTTCTCTGAAAACATCCACTCAATATGCAGCCGCAGTCAAAAAAGGAACAGAATGCTGGGAATAATTAAGAAAGGGATAGAAAATAGGACAGAAAATATCATGTTGCCTCCAGATAAATCCATGGTATGCCCATATCTTGAATACTGCGTGCAGATGTGGTTGCCCCATCTCAAAAAAATATATTGGCATTGGAAAAAGTTCAAAAAAGGGCAACAAAAATAACTAGGATTATGGAACGGCTTCTGTATGAGGAAAGATTAATAAAACTGGAACTTTTCAGGTTAGAAAAGAGATGGCTAAGGAGAGATATGTTTGAAGTCTATAAAATCACGACTGGTGTAGAGAAAGTAGATAAGGACATGTGGTTTACTACTTCTCATAACACAAGAACTAGAGATCACCCATTGAAATTAATAGGCAGCATGTTTAAAACAAATAAAAGGACGTATTTCTTTATACAACACAGTCAACCTGTGGAACTCTTTGCCAGAGGTTGTTGTGAAGGCCTCCTATATAGCCATAGATTTCAGAGCACTTTACGAAGCAGATGAGCAGCGTTATAACGATATTTCACATGAGGAAACTGAGGCACGTAGCAGTGAAGTGACTGACCCAAGATTACCCAGGAAATAGGTAGCAGAACTGGAAGTAAATTTTAGCTCTTTTAAATCTCAATTTGGTGCTTACCCTATGGACACCTACAATGTACAGTGCAGTAAAGCCAGTAGACCAGCTATGTAAACGGGCTATTTTTCACTCCGTGTTAGGTCTGATTCCCTTATCAGTTGCTGAGTGTAAATCTGGAATAAATCTGTTTAGTTCAGGGCAGTGACCCCGGATTTAGACCAATGTAACTGAGGGCAGAATTTGGCTGAATCTTTTCAATTCCAGTCTTTTCTCCTTTGACACACTCAGAAATTGTCAGAAGGCTTTTTCAGGGTGTGTATTTGCATGTGTGTTTTTGTTCGTGTATCTTAGTGTAAGTGCTTGAAGGTGTGGATGTGTGTGTGGGGGGGGTGCTTGTATGATTGTATGTCTGTGATTGTGTGTCTGTGTAGGTGTGAACACGGCTCATAGGAGCTCTTAGCGGGGCAATGTCTGACGTACAGAGCAACTCCAGGGTGACTCTTTAAAACTCACTTAGAAATGCCCTTTACCCTCAACTATTTATAACCCAGGGACCGACATTCCTTCCCCGGCCCCTTTCTCTGCGATGCTCCCATGACCGAGTTCTGTGCAGTCTGCGGCGCGCTAGCGCCCCCAGGCGGAGAACTTCCTCTGCAGCTGCCAGGCAGGTTTTTGTCTGAGCTCAGCCCGGCTTCCCCTCGCTGTGTCTCTCGCGCAGTAATACACGGCGGTGTCCTCGGGCTTCAGGCCGGGCATTTGCAGGTAGAAGCTGGTGCTGTCCTTGGAGGCTGTGAATCAGCCCTGGATGGAGGAGGCGTAGTGCTTGTCTGAGGGACCATAGTAGTTGACCAGCCACTCCAGCCCCTTCCCGGGCTCCTGTCTGATCCAGCCCATCCAGGTGCTGCTCAGAGCGAAACCGCTGGTGGCACATTGCAGCGTATGGGACTCTCCGGGCTTCTTCAGCGCTGGCCCCGACTGGGTCAGAACCACCTGGGAGCGGGCCCCTGGGGGAGAAGGGAAAATTTGTAAATAAAATCTAAAAGCAGCAGCGGATTGAACGAGCGCATTTAAGTCAAAAAGGGAACAATGAGCCACATATTTCCAGTAAAGCCCCTGAGAGCACAGAGTAAAGGTAGGTTATAAATCACTCCCATTGCAGCACCGTCCATATAATAATCCCTTGGACTTTATATGGGTTGACTGGGGAGGAAAATACCTTCCAAAGCCGCAGCAGCGAAAACTAAGAGGAGCCAAAGTCTCATTGTCCCTGGTGCTGTAATGGAAAGTTCTCAGGGGATTGATTGGCAGGTCACTGCGCAGACCCAGGGGCTGCGGATTGTGTGTCCGGGTGCAGCCTGGGCAGAGAGAGGCTCAGATTTAAACAGGAACCCACCACCCTCGTTTGCATATCCCGCTCCTTGTGACACATAAAACCTCCGCGCTGAAAGAGCCCAATTCACCTGCCTAGAGATTCAGAGAGGGGCACAAGGAAGCGAGGAAGGATCCCTCATGGGTCGGGGCTCAGCAAGGACTCTGCCTGCCCTGGGGTTTGCTGCTCTGTCACAGATTTCCTGTGTCTCCCGGGGCAAGTCACTGGGATCCGGATTGTTCTGGGTATTGAGGCATCGAGGGGGATTTTCCAATGCACCGAGGCGCCCAACTCCCATCGGTGCGCCTCAGTTCTCAGGCTGTGAAATGGGGATAACGGGACTTTCCTGCCTCATCTGGGTGCAGTTAATTATAAAAAATAATACTTGCTACTCCAAGCTTGTATTAAACTCCCAATGTTACAGCTCTTCTGTGACCTTGGCTTGGTAAGCACCGCCACCACCAAATTGCAACTCCCCAAAACAAACAAACAAACAAACAAACAACAACACAACCTTGGACCCAGGAAGGAGCACGTGGGAATTCCTCCTTGTGGGATACCCTCCAGCCCTTTCACACACACCCCAAGAGCTGAGAGAGAAAACAAAGGACATGAACTGTTGCCACCAGCTAATCAAACAGCATTTGTACAAACCTCTTAGAACAGAAAAATCCAAATCCTGTTCTTTAAAAAGGTGAAGTTTATTAAAAACAAAACACAAGAAAATAATCTGGAACTTAAGATTTTGCTAGATTTTAAAAGAGCAATTCCCCAAATAGCTTTCCTGGGGGTTCAGCTTAAAGGTTACAAGCAAACAAATGCATCTGGGGTTAGCACAGAGGAGCTCCACAAGCCCAAAGAAAGAGATAAACCTGATGGCGTCTATCTAAACATTCCCGATCACTACCTGATTCAAACCACACAACATTCCTGCTCCATGTCCCTGCAGCCCAGAGAGACCAACAGACAAAGGGAAACTTTCTTTCCCAATTTCAAAAACTTCTATGCTTCCCGTTGGCTCTTTTGGTCAGGTGTCCTTGGAGTTAGAGGAGAAATTGCTCTGGGGACTGGCTAGTAACTTCACAGAGCCAGGGGATGGATATTCATTCCCATGAGAAAACAGCTGGCTGGGTGCAATGATTAACTTAGGCAATGTCTAGTATAAGGAAAGCGTCTCACATTCTTTCAGAGCCTGACGCAAAACCCTTCCCAACCCCTCGGAAACCCTCCTGTTGAGTGCAAGGCGAGCTGTGTCAGGCCCTGTGTTCATAACCCTCAGGCAGCAAGTTGTTAGTTGTTTCTTGAAATACCAATTGAAAATGTCTTCACCGGAGGCAATGGATTTATCACTAGAACAGAGCTAATTACGATGAAGAGGATGCTTCCCTCAGAGGATCAGCAGCTGTGACTGAAGCAGAGAACTCTCAGAAGAATGAGATTAGTAGGAGACTCCTGTCAGATTCCCAGGTATAGATAAAATACCAAATCTGACTGATCATAGTGAAACTATTTACGGGAT
Source organism: Mauremys mutica (assembly GCF_020497125.1). NCBI lineage: Eukaryota > Metazoa > Chordata > Testudines > Geoemydidae > Mauremys > Mauremys mutica. The sequence continues at coordinate 50,873,882 of NC_059084.1, forward strand.
TAGGGAATAAAGGATTTTCCCAAATATTACTAAGGTCATGAACCTCAGCCTGTCAGGGACTCAATATCATTTCTGCATGAGCTGCGTGAGACAATCCCAGTACGGAGGATGATAGTAAACCCTATTTTCTGTACAGTGGTTTTCCTCCAGACATTTCTGAGCACTCTACAAAGGAGATAAGCGGCATTATCCCCACTTTTTGCCCGAGAGGAAACTGAGGCACGTGGAAGTGAAGAGATTGGCCTTAGACCAGCCAGGAAATAAGGGGCATAGCTGGAAATAAATTCCCAGCTGTGCTGAGTCTCTGTTTGGTGCTGAGCACTATGGGAAAGTGATCTACAGACCCCCGCAATGCACCGCGCAGTAACGGGTAGGTAAAGGCAGCCGACCAGCTCTCTAAACGGGTTGCACAGATCACTTTCTGTTAGGTCAGGCTGCTCTGATTTAGTCACTAGAAATCACTTGCATCCCACGAAGTGGGTATTCACCCACGAAAGCTCATGCTGCAATACGTCTGTTAGTCTATAAGGTGTCACAGGATTCTTTGCTGCTTTTTTAGAAATCTTGAATAGTTCAATTTAGTGCCGGGGATGGGTTCCGGATTTAGGATAGTGTAACCGAGAAGAGAATTTGACTTTTCAGATCCAGTCTTTTCATTTTTATCACCCCCAGAAGTTGTCTGAAGGCTTTTTCTGTGTGCTTATTTGCACGTGTGCTTCTGCGTGTGTATCTCTGTGTGAGTGCTAGAGTGTATGGTTACGTGTGTGGGAGGGCGCTTGTATGTGTGTGTTCCGCTGTATATGGGTGAATGAAGCAACACGTGTGTGTGTGTGTGGTTGCATGTGGGTTTTTACGGGCTCAGATGTGTTGGTATATGTAAGGGCCTATAACAGAGGAATGTCTCTTAACTCGGTCCTGTCTAAAGATCATTGAAATGAACGGGTGTGTTTCCAACGCTTCATCGGAACATTTCCAGCGATACGCTGGGTGGATTCTCCTTACCGTGGGAAAACTCATTGTTTTCTGACCTGGGTGACTTGAGCAAAGACGCGTTGTTGTGGGAAGTGCGCTGTCAATGCCCCTCGGTAATGATGGAAAACCCGTGACAGTGAAAGGGGAAAAGCCTCACCGCAAGCTGCTGTTAATTCAGTGTTAGCTGGATGACGCCCTGTGTTCATACCCCTGAATCGGGAAAATTCTGGGTTATTGCTTGAAACTTCAGTGCAGGTGTTTGCAATTGGAGAAACCCCAGTGGCTTTGCAAATGAAACAGCGTGTTCAGGAAGCACAATTCCGCCTTCCTCCGGTGTGTGCAAACTGTGCCAAAACCAGGGTGTGAAAAAATCCAGTTCAGGTTCCACCTGGGTTCTATAGCTGCTTCCTGTCTTCCCCAGCCCAGTGTAAAGCAGGGTGAAGGAGGGGCATGATCGGGCTTGGCTACACTGGCACTTTACAGCGCTGCAAATTTCTCCCTAGGGGTGTGTAGGTGGAGTACCTGTGGAGGTAGAGACCTGCAGCGCTGGGAGAGCTCCACACTGGGTAGGGCGAGATCACACTCGCACTTCAAAGCTCAGGCGGCAGTGCTTTGAAGTTTTGAGTGTAGCCAGGGAAGAATCACCCCTCTGAGTGCAGCAAGTCTGAGCGCTTTAAAGCGCTAGTGTAGACAGACTCCCAGCCATGGGAGCTATTCCTCTCCTGGAGGTGGATTACCAGGAGCGCGGGGAGAGCTCTCCCAGGCTCCCCGGGACCACACTCGCACTTCAAAGCGCTGCCGGGAGCCCTCCCGCCACAGCGCGTTGAAGTTTCCGGCGTGGCCAGGCCCTAAGAGGAAAACAGATAAGATAAGAGAGGGACAAACAGATCGGGGTGAGTGAATCGCCCCTGGAGGGTGGCGGAGGAGCAGGTTGCCAGTGATGGCTTGTGGTAACTCAGCAGCCACCCGAACCCCCTTCCCGTTTCCCGTTGGACCCCCGGTCCTTGGGATTAAACCCGGTGCCGGAGCGTTTCGGCGGGGTGGATGCTCCGGGCTGTTTCACTTCAGGACCCGCCTGGGTCAGAACAACCTGCGACTGGGCCCCCGTGGGAGGGGTGAGAAGAGGGAACAGTGAGGGAAGCGGCCACAACAAACACATCCCCCGTCACCTGACGGGAGACCAAACACCCACCCCAGGCAGAAGAGACTCTACGCTGCAGTGAGACCCCCTAGCAGCGGGGCGAGGGGAGGAGCTGGTTGGGGGCACTCTGGGAGTTGGTCCCTGCAGCCCCTTGTTCTAAGCCAGGGAACCGCTCGGAAAGTGACCTGACAGTCTATGCACCGAGGCTGGGCGGAGATGAAAAAATCCAGTTCAGCCTGTGAAATGTTTGTGACCCGTTCCGGTGGAGTCTTCACCAGCAGGTTATTTACATTGTGGCTCTGGTCACCTGACAAACTGGGCTTCTGCCCCTGTTCTATACATCAGCTGTAGTAGACTGTAGACATCTGAGCTGAAACTTTCCTCTGTTCTGAAAGGGCGGGAGGCGCCGTAGAGCAGAACAGGGCCACATCCCATCTGCTTGCAGAGGTTAAACGTGGAACACAAGGTGCAGAGCAGGGGAGAATCCGGATTGTTCACCTCTAAGCGTCTGCGTGGGACTGGGAAAGTCCTGGGAAATCTGAACTAGGCCTTGTGTTTGGATCTCTGTAAACTTGCACTTTGTTATGAATCGGTTCCATGAGGCTGAATCTGGGGCCCAGAGGCACAGAAGGCGGCACCTTAGGGGAAATGGGGTAAAACCAGAGAAGTTGGGTCCTGTCAGGATGACAGTACCAGGCCTGTGAAATGTTAAAAGGGCGCTTGGTGGTTAGGTGGGGCTCACTAGGGGGTCAGGCCTTTGTGCTGGGCTCTGGGTACTGGGGTGAATTTCACCCACAGAGATTCAGCGCTAGCTCGAGAGGGGAAGAGATTTACCCGGCTCAGCACGGTGCAGGCACAGGGCCAGAGTGAGGCGTTGGCTGTTTGCTTCCAAACAACGTGCGGCTGAAGAGCCCCACCGGGCGATTATTCTGTAGCTCTTAATTCCATGAATCGTTCCCTGCCCGGTCCGATAACCATTAAATGAGAGAAATACCTTTGTTTTAATAGTGAGTTTGAGACGATTTCTGTGGCCGCGGAAGGTAAGGCGCGTCCAGAGAAACTGGGTAACTACAGCGTGGATTTAAAACAAAACCACCTCTGTCTATGTATTTTGTTCATAGTGACTTCACCGTGTGTGATCTGTTTCTCTCAGGGGCTCACCTATCCCTGTGACTGTCGTCCCCCTGGGCTGTTGGGAAACCGCTTCCCCTTTTTGTGCCAGTCCCTCTCTGCTAGTGTCACTGTGTCTCCCCTGGCGCAGTAATAGGTGGCGGTGTCTGCAGCTGTCAGCGAGCGGAGCTGCAGGGAGACCTGGTTCTTGGCGGTGTCTGCAGAGATGGTGACTCGGCCTTGCAGAGACGGGGCGTAGCCTGTGCTCCCGCTATAGTATGGAGATACATACCCCATCCACTCCAGCCCTTTGCCGGGGGGCTGCCGGAGCCAGTGCCAGTCGTAATGCTGAGAAGAGATAGAGAAGCCGGAAACAGCACAGGTCAGAGCGAGGGTCTCTCCGGGCTTCACCAGGGATGATTTAGCCACTGAAGCTCTGTGTGTGTGTCCCTAATTCCCCTGCTTCCCCACCGAGACTTACATGCCAGGGTGGAGAAGAGGGAAAGGAAAAGCAGCAGAGATTTCATTCTCGCTTTCAAAGAAGGAGGAAAACTCCCCTGCGGGCAGGACCGGGCAGTTCTGTGTCTGGGGAGGGACTGAGGCTCCTAGAACCAGGGGTTGGTATTTAACCAGGAACCCCCGGGCCGGGGCGGGGATTTGCATGCGGGTTCCCCAGGGCGGGTATAAGAGATGACGGGGGGGGGGGGGAGCGCTCAGTACACGGCGATGTCCCTCAGGGACAGATGTCCCCTTTCCACCCCAGACAGGCGGTGTGCCCAGCTCAGCGCACACGGCAGGACATGGCTGCTGGGAGGGTGGGAAGGTTGGTCCAGAGGACAGAGCACTGGCCTGGGACCCAGGAGCAGCCGCTGGGTCAGGTATTTGCAAACAGGTTTATCCACTGGGGCTACACTACCAAGGGGAGGTACTCTGCAGGGAGTCCTGTCTAGTGGATGGGCGAGGAGAGTCATACACCCCCATCGTGTCTGAGGGTGAAAGCCCATTGAAATCAATACAGTTCTCTCCCTTGAAGCAGGGATACTCCAAAATGTGCAGGGAGCCTACACCATCGGTACAGACCATGCCCAGGAGATATCAAGAGGCATGAGACTCTCCAGGGGGTGACTGATGAAGAAAGAACCACAGCTGCTTGGCTACACTTGTGAGTTACAGCGCAATAAAGCAGCCCTGGGCACCCTAGCTCACTTCCCATCCTCTCTGGCAAAGCACATGGAGCGCTTTGACTCCACGGCTACAGCACTTCTGGTACTACACCTTGGCAAGTGGAATAACATTTGCTGCACACCTACTGGAGCACTGCGGCACCAGAGTGAACAAGGTGTTGCATTACTGCGCTGTGATCAGACTCCGGAAACATCCCATAATCCCCCAAGTCAAGTGGCCGCTCTGGTGATTGTTTTGTAATCACTGCAGGCATGCCGATATCCCCTTTGAAAGCTCCATTTCTGACAGCCAGCTGCTTATCTGCTCTGGGACAAAGCAACCATTGCTGTGGAATGCTGTGTGTGAGTGAGACAGGCAGGAGAGGGAGGTCTGCTGCTGTCTGAACTTACAAGACAGCAGGCTGACATGCTCTCAGCCCCACCCCAAACCCACTCCCTCTCTCCCCACATACACAAAACACACTACACCCCACCTCCCACCCCCCATTTGAAAAGCACATTGCAGTCACTTGCATGCTGGGATAGCTGCCCATAATGCACAGCTCCCAATGCCACTGCAAGTGCCGCAAATGTGGCCACGCCAATGAGCTGGCAGCTGGCAGTGTTGACAGACTTCAGCGCTTTCCCTCCTGTGCTCTCCGAAGGCTGGTTTAACTCACAGCGCTCTGCATCTGCAAGTGTAGCCATGTCTCCCACAGTAACACGGTGTCCTCCGCTCTCAGGTTTCTCATTTGCAGGTAGAAGTTGGCGCTGTCCTTGGAGACTGTGAATCAGCCCTGGACAGAGGAGGTGTAGGACTTGCTTAGGATCATAGTTGCTGACTAGCAACTCCAGCCCATCCCCCTTCCCAGCAGGACCGGCACCAGCAAAGCAAGCACGTACTTGGGGCAGCACATTTCCAGGGGGACATTCCCGCCAACGTCTTCAAAAATTCCAACATTAAGCTATAGCTCACCTGGACCAGGAAGGAAGCCCCAAGCGGCCAGTAACATCATCAGTGCCTCCAGCCAGCTAACCCTGTGCTGCAGAACAGCCGGTGGGGCTCAGGGAGACGCACTGGGAGAGAGTGCCATGAAATACCCCCCCAAGGGTTAGCCCGGCTTTCCCCTTCTTCTCTCCCACCCCTGCCCCCATGGAAACGAATCTGAGCCCAGATAAATCCTTTCATTCAGGCACAACTTTTTAAAGATAATGACCTGACCTTTTGATCAAGTGGCAGTGTCGGAATTAGCACCCATCGGACAGCAGTCATTTCTCCAGCACGCTCCTTACCCATGTCAGTTAATGATTTGGGGAACATCAGGCTCATTTTAAATGAGCGAACGTAGCAGAGAGTGCTCAGAAGCAGCAGCCCAGCTCCTAGTAAGACTGAAATATGGACTGTGCAGTTTGGGTGGCCCAGCCACTCACCCCATCAGCATGCAAGCCAAGATCTGTGCCCCCTGCCCAGCCCAGCAGCACCCTGCACCGCCCACTCAGGCGAGGAAACACCACGCTGCCATGGGGAGACTCAGAGCAGCAAAGGTTGTACTCCACCATGTCTTCCAGAGAGATTTGCAGCTCCATCAAATGCACAAGCAGCCATCTGTTTGGGGTCCGATTGACAAGATGTGGGTTGTCACAGATGCAGCCAATGTATCTTCTATAACTTGAACATCTAGAAATGCATCTACTGGCCTACCCCTGACATCAAGATAACATACACAATGACTTAATACTTGATGCCTATTTGCATTGGTGCTTCATCAGCCATGCATGCACATATTTTGAATATGGTGAGAGAGTTCTTCACTTTTTCAACTGCTGAGTCTTTCACTGTTGCACCGCATGCTCCTAGAGAGTCAGCTGAGTTTTTTCAGGAAGATAGTGAGCATTTGCTGGTCTTGTTCAAAACCAGTGTCCCACTTCAGGATGAACAAGTGACAATGCACTTAACATTGGCCTCCAGTTTGTAGCGTGTGGTATCTCTTGCTTAAATAGAAACTATGATGCAACAGCCATGTTGGTTCACATAAACTGAGTTGTGTCTCCAGCATTCTTAACAGTAGGGTTACCATACATCCGTATTTTTACAGACATGTTCTGCTTTTTGGTTCTTAAATCACCATCCAGGAGGAATTTTTAAATAACTAAAAATGTCTAGGATTTTGCCATTATTATTTTTCCCCAAAGAAGAGTTGATCATTCAAGAAAGAAAGTGAATATTGATCACTGGAGAGCGTGCCTGCTTTTCCCTCTAGCTCCCAGCGCTTGCGCAGCCAAACAGCTGTTTTCCGTGGCTGGGAGGGGGAATGAGGCGTGCTCAGGGGAGGAGACAGGGCTGGGGCGAGGATTTTGGGATGGGGTCCAAGGGGGGGGGGGCAGAGTTGGGGCGGGGACTTTAGGGAAGGGGTTGGAATGGGTGGGGGAAGGGGTGGAGCTTGGGCAGGGCCCAGGGCCCTGTGGAGTGTCCTCTTTTTTGAATATTCAAATATGGTAACTCTACTTAACAGCCTCATTAAGTTATTCTAAAATTGGCTTTGATAGTGACTGGCTTATAAGGATTTCTGCATATCGATGCAGCCTTTTCATATAGGTTGTCAGTATTGGTTTAGCTGATCAGTCTGGCAAAGCAAACTCCTCCATTTTTATGATATAAATCCATGGTACACCCACATCTTGAATACAGCATGCAGTTCTGGTCACCACATCTAAAAAAAAATTGGAATTGGAAAAGGTACAGAGAAGGGCAACAAAAAGTATTTCTTCACACAATGCACTGTCACCCATGGAACTTTTTGCCAGGGATATTGTGAAGGCCAAAATTATAACAGGGTTTAAAAAAGAACTAGATAAGTTCATGGTGGTTAGGACAATCAATGGCTATTAGCCAGGATGGCAGGGATGCAGAGCCATGCTCTGAAGTGTCCCTAGCCTCTGTTTGCCAGAAGCTGGGAATGGGCGAAAGGGGATGGATCACTGCATGATTCCATGTTCTGTTCATTCCCTCTGAAGCACCTGGAATAGTCACTGTCAGAAGACAGGATACTGGGATAGATGGACCATTGGTCTGACCCAATATGGCTATTCTTACATCATCATCATTACAATCAGTATATAAACTCCCCAAGATAATGACCTCTTTAGATAGCAACGATGTGAGATAACGACCTTAGCAAATAATGCATTTTAAAATATTGGCTACTAGGAAATGTATATTTATATGTTTCCCAGCCACAAATCTAACATTCTGGAGCAAAGTCACTAAACATAGTCCAATGCTCTGGGTGCTGTTGTTCGCTGTGCGTCCATTCACAGTATTGCTCCATCCCCAATGCTGCTGCCACCTGCCACTGTGACCTCTGTGAGTCGGTCTCTCAAGGTTCCACCCTCTCAGTGACTTCAGCTCTCGGTGGGGAAACCTCACTGCTAGTGCAGGCTGGGCCGTCTCTTCCACAGACACACTGTCCCCACAGCAGGGCTAAGCACTGAGACCCGATGATCAGTGATTTCAGCTCTAGTGGTCACTTAACAGAACAAAAGACTCTCTGTGGAGCCTAATCAGCTCTGTCCTTAAACAGTGGAGAGGGGCAGGTCAAATAGTGCCTCTGACGCTTAGGCCTTGGCTACACTTGCAAATTTGCAGCGCTGCAGCAGGGTGTGAAAACACACCCTCTCCAGCGCTACAAATTGCAGTGCTGCAAAGCGCCAGTGTCGTCAAAGCCCCAGCGCTGGAAGCGCGGCTCCCAGCGCTGTACGTTATTCACCACAGGTAGGTGGAGTACGGACAGTGCTGGGAGAGCTCTCTCCCAGCGCTGGCGCTTTGACTACACTCAGGGCCGGCTCCAGAGCCCAGCGGGGCAAGCACCCGCGTGGGGTGGCCCTTTCCCGGGGGGGCGGCAGGCTGGGCCAGCGGACCTGCCGCAGTCATGCCTGCGGGAGGTCCACCGGAGCCCCGGGAGCAGCGGACCTGCCACAGGCATGACTGCGGACGGTTCGCTGGTCCCGCGGCTCGGCTGGACCTCCCGCAGGCATGACTGCGGCAGCTCAACCGGAGCCGCCGGACCAGCCAACCGCCTGCAGCTGCGGGAGGTCCAGCCGAGCCGCGCGACCAGCGGACCCTCCACAGTCATGCCCACGGGAGGTCCGCTGCTCCCGCGGCTCGGGGGCGCCTCCCGGGCATGACTGCTTGGGGCGGCCAAATTTGTAGAGCCACCCCTGACTACACTTAGCGCTTCAAAGCGCTGCCGCAGCAGCGCTTTGAAGTGCAAGTGTAGCCAAAGCCTTAGGCAGAGCCCATACCACCAAGCAAAACACCTGTCTCCTCCCCGCCCCCTCCACTGCGATCTGGCATCCAAACCTCCTTCTTGGGGAGTGCAGTTCAGTTGGGGGTGACCAGTGATTCATTTATAATGAAAGAGGTGCTGTGGGTCACGCAAGTTTGTTACTTTTGTAACTGATGTGACAAGCCCAGAGGTCCCAGGGCGATGAACTGCCGAGCCCAGGGGTGCCCGGGGCTCAGCCCTAGCACAAATTAAGCAGTGAGGGAGACCCCCTCATTCAGTCAGGCTAAGCACAGTTCTGCTGCCCTTTACTCAGACAATAAGGAGAACAACATTTCATGATCCCCACATTTAACACTTCAGTGATTTGTGACCCAACACCAGCCAAAATCGATCACTTGGGCAGCACAGCTCTGGCTGCTGGATACCTCAGCACAGTAGGTGAGTTCATGTAAATACAGGCTGGTCCCGAAGCCTTTCCACCCACCACTGGCTCAGCACTAGCTGTCAGGGGAGAGCTCAGTCAGATCTTGCTTACAAATCATCATTTGAAATTATTAGAGAGGCCAATATAGCTGAAATGAATGTGCTGACATTGTCATAAATAACAGCTGTATGAGGAAGCTAGTCTTTATTCACACTTTTCAAACCCATTAAGTTCTCTCAGGTACAAATATTTTCTCATATACTGTATAAGCTTTTAAAGTGTGTATTAATGTTCCAATTTCAATTCCAGTGACTCCATCTTAAAACCCTTGGTCACGTGTGCCATAACTATAAAGGGAAGGGAACAGCCCTTCTGTGTACAATACTGTAAAATCCCTCCTGGCCAGAGACACCAAAATCCTTTTACCTGTAAAGGGTTAAGAAGCTCAGGTCACCTGGCTGACACCTGACCCAAAGGACCAATAAGGGGACAAGATACTTTCAAATCTTGGTGGGGGAAGGCTTTTGTTTGTGCTCTTTGTTTTGGGGGTTGTTCACTCTTGGGACTAAGAGGGACCACACATCAATCCAGGCTCTACAAATCTTTCTGACCAGTCTCTCATATCTCAAACTTGTAGGTAACAGCCAGGCAAGGCAGGTTAGGTTTATCTTTGTTTTCTCAACTTGGAAATGTTCCTTTTTGCTAAAAAGATTTACCTCTGTTTGCTGTAACTTTGAACCTAAGGCTACAGGGGGTTCCTCTGGGCTCTATGAATCTGATTACCCTGTTTAGTTATTTTCCATCCTGATTTTACAGAGATGATTTTTTACCTTTCTTTAATTAAAGGCCTTCCTTTAAGAACCTGGGATAGTTCCTGACCTCCTGGCGTTGTTGTGGGGATAAAGGCGATAACCACGTGTGAAGGGCTGAGACGCCACGGTGAGGGGCCCCACATCGGTTATAATGAACTAATCACCTTCCGCTGTGTTAATCCGCTAAACGTCCCAGTTTGCTGAAAGGGCCAGAGCCTCCCTGGTGTGAATCCTTGTTTTAAGATCCAAGGAGATTGGATCTGGACGCACCAGGAATTGGTGGGGGAAAGAAGGGGAAATAGTTAAATTCTCCTTGTGTTAAGATCCAAGAGGTTAAGATCTCCTGTCCGAGCCCGGAGCGGTGTGTGTGTCACTGCTGCCCCCGCGCGGCTGCCGGGAGAAGGGTGATTCCACAGTCTGGGTTTTTGTATGATCACAAATTGGTTTTGTTTCACTGTGGCCTGGTCTACACTATGCCTTTAAACTGAATTTAGCAGCGTTAAACCGAATTAACTCTGCACCCGTCCACACAATGAAGCCCTTTATATCGATATAAAGGGATCTTTAAACCGATTTCTGTACTCCTCCCCGACGAGGGGAGTAGCGCTCAAATCGGTATTGCCATGTTGAATTAGGATTAGTGTGGCCGCAATTTGATGGTATTGGCCTCCGGGAGCTATCCCACAGTGCACCATTTTGACCGCTCTGGACAGCAATCTGGAGTCGGATGCACTGGCCAGGTAGACAGGAATAGCCCCATGAACTTTTGAATTTCATTTCCTGTTCGCCCAGTGTGGAGAGATCATCAGCACAGGTGACCACGCAGAGCTCATCAGGTAACAATGCAGTCTCCTGAGAATCAAAAAAGAGCTCCAGCATGGACTGCATGGGAGGTACAGGATCTGATCCCTGTATGGGGAGAGGATTCCATGCTAACAGAACTCCATTCCAAAAGACAAAATGAAAAAACATTTGAAAAAATTTCCAAGGCCATGATGCAGAGAGGCCACAATAGGGACTCAGTACAGTGCCGTGTGAAAGTTAAGGAGCTCAGACAAGCCTACCAGAAAACCAAAGAAGCATATGGTTGTGCTGCATGCAATTCTAGGGGGTCCACCACCACTACCCCACCGCTGTCCGTGGATTCCGAGGTGGGGGTGGTAATCGCAGCCATGGCTGAGGATTCTGCAGACAGGGAAGATGAGGAGGAAGAGGAATGAGTCAATCAAGGGGGGGTGGGTTTCATCAAGGAGAAACAAACACAACAGTCACACTGTACCCTGGCCAGTGATGAAACTGGTTTTCAAAGCTTCTCTAATGTGCACCGCTTCCTGGTGTGCTCTTCTAAACACCCTGGTGTCTGGCTGTGCATAATCAGTGGCCAGGTGATTTGCCTCAGCCTCCCACCCCACCATAAAGGTCTCCCACTTACTCTCACAGAGACTGTGGAGCACACAGCAAGCAGCAATAACAATGGGGACATTGGTTTGGCTGAGGTCTGAGCGAGTCAGTAATGTGCGCCAGCGCGCCTTTAAACGGCCAAATGCACATTCTACCACCATTCTGCACTTGCTCAGCCTGTAGTTGAACAGCTCCTGACCACTGTCCAGGCTGCCTCTGTATGGCTTCATGAGCCATGGCATCAAGGGGTAGGCTGGGTCCCCCAGGATAACGACAGGCATTTCAACATCCCCAACTGTTATTTTCTGGTCTGGGAAGTAATTCCCTTGCTGCAGCCGTTTAAACTGAGTAGTGTTCCTGAAGACACGAGCGTCATGAACCCTTCCCGGCCATCCCACGTGGATGTTGGTGAAACATTCCTTGTGATCCACCAGTGCTTGCAGCACCATGGAAAAGTACCCCTTGCGGTTTATGTAGTGGGTGCCCTGGTGCTCCAGTGCCAAGATAGGGATATGGGTTCCATCTACCGCCCCCCCATAGTTAGGGAATCCCATTGCAGCAAAACCATCCACTATGATCTGCACATTTCCCAGAGTCACTACCTTTCTTAGCAGCAGCTTAATGATTGCTTTGGCTACTTGCATCACAGCAGCCCCCACAGGAGATTTGCCCACTCCAAACTGATTCCCGACTGACTGGTAGCTGTCTGGCGTTGCAAGCTTCCAGAGGGCTATTGCCACTTGCTTCTCAACTGTGAGGGCTGGTCTCATCTTGGTATTGTGGTGCTTCAGAGCAGGGGAAAGCAAGTCACAAAGTTCCACGAAAGTGCCCTTAAGCATGCGAAAGTTTCACAGCCACTGGGAATCGTCCCAAACCTGCAACACTATGCGGTCCCACCAGTCTGTGTTTGTTTTCCGGGCCCAAAATCGGCGTTCAATGGCTAGAACCTGCCCCATTACCAGCAGGATCTCCAAATCGCAGGGGCCCGCGGTTTGAGAGAATTCTGTGTCCATGTCCTCATCACTCTTGTCGCCGTGCTGCCGTAGCCGCCTCCTCCTCGCCTGGCTTTGCAGGTCCTGGTTCAGCATAGACTGCACGAGAATGTGCGAGGTGTTTAAAATGTCCATGATTGCTGTCTTGAGCTCAGCAGGGTCCATGCTTGCTGTGGAATGGCGTCTGCACAGTTCACCCAGGAAAAAAGGCGCGAAACGGAGGGAGGGGTGAGGCTGTACCCAGAAGCACTAGCAGCAATGTTTTTTGCCCCATCAGGCACTGGGATCTGAACCCAGAATTCCAATGGTCGGGGGAGACTATGGGAACTAGGGGATAGCTATGGGATAGCTACCCACAGTGCAATGCTCCAGAAATTGACACTAGCCTCGGTACATGGACACACACCGCCGAATTAATGTGTTTAGTTTGGCCACGTGCACTCGACTTTATACAATCTGTTTTAAAAAACTGGTTTCTGTAAAATCAGAATAATCCTGTAGTGTAGACATACCACTGTGTCTCGCACAGTAATAGCGGGCGGTGTCCTCGGGCTTTAGGCCGGTGTCGAAGAAAAACTCAGTTCTTGCTTTTTGTTTGGGTGCAGCAAAACCAAATACTTTATTATTTCTCCAGTAATTACCATGGAGGGAGAGAGTGCCATAGGACACAGGGTCCTGGACAGGTCTCTCAACTGGTAAACAATCACAGCAAGCCTTTATACCTTTTACAGACAATTTCTAACAATAATACAGACAGTAAAAAGCAACAAATACATTTTGTTTATACATAAGCTTCTCTGCTATCTCACTAGAAAAACAAGACTGCAAGACTGCATATTGCAAGGTCGTAATAACTTTCACACAATTCCCTCTGTCTTACATTATCTTGCTTCCTCACGTCACCAGGGTCACAGTTAACCTAACTCATGCTAACTAACATTCATTAAGATCTCTTTAAAACCTTGTTAATTATTTACTGGCTTCCACACTCCCCCCTTTTGTACTTCTAGTACAACAAACAATTTCAACTCTCAATTCGCATGAAACCATGGACTTCAGATTCTACAGCAAACAAGTCAACCGTCATGGGACGTAATGACAATGCATGATTAGAATGAACATGAAAGGTATTGCTATTCTTACGTTATTTACAACAACAACAACAATAATATAATCCTAAATTAACTAACAACATTACAAACAATAACAATCCCATAGGAATAATATAATGGGGCTGTTGTACAATTGCGAACACAAAGCACAAAACATCATACCTAGTACATAAAGTAAACACTCTATAAACTGTATGAAAGGCATTCCTTCCAGCTTGATATATATTCTAAAGCATGGGAATTTGCCCTTGCAATTCAGAGATTCTTAGAACCTTTGGTAACAATGAAAGCAAATTTTGAAACCGATCAGGCATTATTCTAGTCCAATCAAAATATACCTAAAATCTAAGAGCTACTTGCAATATTTTATCTGCATTCTATCTACATTCTATCTGCATTCTATCTGCAGGCCAGTAAATGATATAATTGCCTGCAGCAGTGGTAAAATCAATATGTATATCCCATCAGGTGTTATTCTAGGGGTACTGTCTATAAATCAGGTAGGTATACCAGGTGGTCTAATTTCCCAGATGTCTCGGTAAATAATTCAGTTCCACATGCATCCTCCCCATGGACCCAGCAGGATTCGGTATGTGGGAGCCCACAGTCCCTAACTGGTCCATATGCTTGGAAGGAGCACTGTGAATGTCCACACTGCCATCCAGAAAGTGTCCAAGTATGTCTTCATGACCACAGATCAGATGGTACTCCTGATGTGTCTGTAAGGGCAGTGGGCCAAGTCTGGTCCAGATCCCACTGCAATGCCTTCCCAGCCTCAGTGATATTCAATACCATCTCTGTCAGTCTCCTTCTGGGTCATAGAACTAAGGGTGGAAACGACAATCTGGGTATGTAGAAAACTGGATAAGGGCAATGTCAGTTAAAATCCAATTAGGGAGGGCAATACATACTGAAGGATTTATCCAGAACACAGGGCGCAGCCTGTAGAATAAACCCCAAAATCCAATTAATACCACAGTCCCAAGCATGGGTCCCACAAATTTCTTCCTGCCAGAATGTAATTCTTTGTTTCTTCACCAGGGTCAGTTCTCAATGTCCTTTTCAGTCAGGAATTCCTGGACTTTGGCAATGTCAGTGGAATGAGTGCTTCTTCTTCTTTCCCAAAACAATCAAGGTTCAGCATCCTACAGGGGAGAGGTTTCCAGCACATATCACCCTGTAATAGCTGTGCTTTTTCTAGAAAAGTCTAAAGGCACAGTTGGTCTGTCAGTGGACAAGGGAGCTTTTTCCCTGCTGTCCAGAAGCACAGTAGAACTAGAAGAAAGAATAGGCTAAGCATCAATAGGAAAATTCTTCTGATGTGGAGGGGTGTTTTTGCAGTGAGAATCCTGGGTCCAAGCAGTCAGTCTGTGGCACTGCACAGCGGTGTCGGTAGTCAGCAGGACTTGGAAAGGGCCTTTCCAGCATGGAGCCAAGGCAGTCTTTCGCTGATGGATCTTTATGTAGACCCAGGCTCCTGGTTCCAACGAGTGGCAAGGTTGCACAGGATCCTTTGGTAGTGCTTCCATCACCTGTGTATAAAAAGACTTAACACATTTCATTAGTGCCTGACAATATTTAAGCATTATGTTATCCAGCAAATGAATGTCCATCTGAGCTGGGGTTAGTGGGGATGCAGTTGGTGGTCACATTGGGCGTCCTGTCAAAACTGCATGAGGGCTGAGTCCAGTCTCTCGATTGGGAATGGCTCTCATACACATCAGTGCCAAAGGAAAGGCATCTGGCCACTTTAAGTGTGTCTCAGCACAAATCTTGGCCAGTTCATTTTTTGTAAGTCCCGTTCCGGCGTTCCACTGTCCCAGCAGACTGTGGGTGGTGAGGGCAGTGAGTTGCACATAACCCCTTTACAATCTGTCCAGTAAAATGAGTTCCACGACCACTGTTGATAGTCACAGGGATGCCAAAACGTGGTACAAAATCTGTAA
Source organism: Mauremys mutica (assembly GCF_020497125.1). NCBI lineage: Eukaryota > Metazoa > Chordata > Testudines > Geoemydidae > Mauremys > Mauremys mutica. The sequence goes on from NC_059084.1 coordinate 50,889,241, forward strand.
GCAAAGACATCTACTGTCCTGCAGGGAAAAGCTTCAACCCAAGTGGTAAATACATCAATTAAAACTAATACATATTCATAACCACAACATTTAGACATTTAAATAAAATCAATCTGAATATTTACAAAAGGTCCCAAGGAGGAGAGTGGGCTGGCCGGTGCACACCAATCTCGTGTAACTGCAGCAAGCATTCCCCCCCCTTCTCTTGGTAGGCAGCCAAGCGGTGTCCTTGACTGGGGCCAGCGCATGTTAGCCATTCTCTTCTTGGCTTTTTTTTTTTTTTTTTTTTCATTTAACCTACAAAGGAAACTTTTACTCTCCAATTATACACCTTTTTCATACCATGAACACATAAACAGTACTGTTATACAGTACAGAAGTATTATCATTCAATGTATGCCACATATACCCTTTCACTAAAATAACCTTATTACAGAACTTTGGAAGAACAAGCCAGGACAAGCACACCCACTTTGAGAAGTTCACTTAATATAACTTCTAGTCCAATAGCTATCCACCATCCCCAGCCCGCTGGCTAAAAGTCTGAGGTAGCCAGAAGGATCCCTTGTACAATATGGGGAGTGGGTTAACTTTTCATGTCCTCACTTCCAAAGACTGTCAGTATGCAAATTTTAACAACAATTCTCAATTAAAAGATTTGGCCAATGTAGTTTCTTTCTCTTACTGAAGAAAATGTATTAGACTTTAGTATATCACATTTTCTGATGTAACCAAACACTTTGTATTCTAAATTGAACAAAACAAGTATCTGCATCTCAATCCAACATTTCCGCTTGATATCAAATCAGACCATCTCATGAAAATATTAAACACAACAATTCTGGCCACACAAAAAAAACACAACAAGACAGAACATAGAACACACAACATAATTTTTTACTGTGCCAGTAAATCAAGGTACGTTGAATGCTGTGCTGCTGGCATTAGTTTTCTTTGATTATCTGAAAGACAAAAACAGAGGTCCACCCCGTCTGGGCAATTAAATACTTAAAATATACAAATACTCTTGTTGATTCTAGGCAAAACAGAGGAATTACCCCATATTTTCTCGTATGTGTTTCTTAGACAGCCTTGGTTTCAGAGGCCTTTACCTTATCAGTTAGTTAATTTGCAGTAACACAGATTATTTCTGGCTTGCTTTTTATTTCTTCTAACTCCTGCTTTTAAACACTGAAAGAAAACATCACCACTTATAGTGCCTGTAGAGCCTAATAAAATTTTCATTACATAGCACTGTATACAGTCTTCAACTGATTTAACAAAATTGGTCAAAGCCAAATTATTACAATCTAATAAATTTATTTGCCTGAAATTATTTACAAACAGTTCAAAGACACCAAAAAACGGTTCTCTTAAAAATCACTCGCTTTTCCCTTCCAACAGCCACTTTACCAATTCAAATCACCATTCCAAATATCCTCTTGAGTATTTGAAATCCTCATGCTTATATTCACTTACTCCTTCTTTCCACTACACCCTCAAAAGTTTCCAACCTGTTTTCCAATCACTCTGTCTGTTGCCTGGTCGCCTGGGCCCGATCCTTTTTTCTCGCTGAATCGTCCCGTCCATGGACACTAGCTTGTTCCACAACCAGTTTAGCTAGGATGGTGAGCTTCTCAACTAGCCCCACCCTACTGGTCTTTTCCCCAAAACATTCCTACTCACAAGACTACCTGAGTCCTCCCTAGTAAGGCTTGCCACCTGGGCAAAAATACATGGCCATTCACTTAACACATAATCCAGACCCCTTTGGGGGTCTACCCAGAGACCCACCCATTTGTCTGCTGACACTTAAACAGAAAAGAAAATTACACAAAAAGCAAAAAATTACAGTCTAAGCCAAATTTTTCTACTTCTATTATATTGTCCGCTACGGGGGGGTGGGACTGTAAAAATCTCAGGACAACCTCAGAGCTTCATCGCACACATGGCTTCCACCCTGAGGAATTACGAACGAGAAGTTCAGTTCCGCTCACACACCTAACGCCCAAATGAACAGAGCAGAAAAACATCAGTAACCGGTTAAACAAAACAGAGCCAAAGCTAAATAGTGTTTCCTTATTCTATTAGAGCTCACCTTTAATCATGCAACCAACAATACCAAACAAAGCAAACACAAAATAACAAGGGTAAACAGAGAGATGGTGTAAATTCTGCAGGGCCCCCCCATTATTAATTGCACACCAAACTGTGACAAATTCCTGTTACTAATTTATCCCTCATGTCAGGTGATCAGACTGACAGAGCATACAATCAAATTTTAAAGCTTCATTAAAATAATAAAACAACAATGGAGAGTATTGGGAATGCTCCCACCTCACACAGGAAAACATGAATGCCCCAAGCCTTAAACCACTTCAATACTCACACATGTCTCACTGGGAAGTTAAGCTTTGCAAATATAATTCCAATTCTGTAACTTGTACAGCCTTTGCACTTAGCATAGTCCGCACTGATTCATGACCTTGAAGACAAAACAACTTCTCCTTTATCTCAGGGCTAAGCCGAATTTCAAATTAACCCGTTCCTAGACAAATTGCTCACACTGTGTCAGAGGCTATTCTCTGTGATTAAAGCTCCACTGAGATATATGATCTTATCTAGATTGAAGGTACCTTCTAATGGGCATTGTTTAAATGAATTTTTCACGCATGTACAGATTCCAATCATTTAAATACCTGCAGATTTTAGAACCATAATGTACGTACATGTAATATGCTGGGGTACCCTTAGGGGGTGAGGTGGAATATTTAGACAGTCCCTTACCCATTTTCCACTCACACAGGAGAGACTCACAAGGAAAGGGGAGGGAAGATGGGTTCACACACTCCTAGACCCAGGTAGCTTCCTCGCCGGACAATGCCTGGCCGAGTCAGCCCACTGTGGGTCGGATCTCCTAAAGATCCACTAGTTACCGGGCTAGCCCGGTAACAGCCACTCACACTGGTGTACACACACACACCAAGGCCTCTTTTTCTTCCTTTTTATCTCTTTTTAAATTTTTTTTCCTTTTTATCTCTTTAACCACGATGCATCTTTACCTGGTCCGGACCAATACCATGAGGCGGTATGACAACCCCTCTTGAGGCGGTAAAAACCCCTCAGCACCGGTGCATTCTAATGCATTTACCTATGCATTTACCTTATGCATTACCTTATGCATTTCCTTGGCCAACTCAGCAGTTCCCAGTACTGCTATAAACTAACCTTATTGGGGCCTCTCCCCAATACCACTTGCATCTGATCCTGCTGCACAGTCAATACGTTCAGATGGCGTGAGCCCAACAGAGACAGACGTCCTCACGGAAAGTCCTCCTCCGATACCCCAATAGAGATTTCAAAAGGTCTCATACCTCTCATGTGGCGCCATGGGGTTCGAAGGGGAATGATCCGTAGTAGCCGTCTGTGGGTCCGTGGGCGTTGCCATCCCGGACGAGCCCCCAAATTGTCGAAGAAAAACTCAGTTCTTGCTTTTTGTTTGGGTGCAGCAAAACCAAATACTTTATTATTTCTCCAGTAATTACCATGGAGGGAGAGAGTGCCATAGGACACAGGGTCCTGGACAGGTCTCTCAACTGGTAAACAATCACAGCAAGCCTTTATACCTTTTACAGACAATTTCTAACAATAATACAGACAGTAAAAAGCAACAAATACATTTTGTTTATACATAAGCTTCTCTGCTATCTCACTAGAAAAACAAGACTGCAAGACTGCATATTGCAAGGTCGTAATAACTTTCACACAATTCCCTCTGTCTTACATTATCTTGCTTCCTCACGTCACCAGGGTCACAGTTAACCTAACTCATGCTAACTAACATTCATTAAGATCTCTTTAAAACCTTGTTAATTATTTACTGGCTTCCACACCGGTCAGTTGCAGATACAGCTCACTCTTGGGATTATCCCTGGAGATGGTGAACCGGCCTTTCACTGAATCAGGGTAGCTTATATCATCCCCACTGCCTCTTATATAAGCGACCCATTCTAGCCCCTTGCCGGGAGCCTGTCGGACCCAGTGCATGTAGTAGCTGCTGAAGTCGAACCCGGAGGCTTTGCAGGAGAGGCGGAGAGAGTCTCCGGGCTTTTTCACATCCCCTCCAGACTCCACCAGCACCTGGGACCAGACACCTGGGAATAAAGGAGCAGTAAAAACATTAGTATGGAAATAGCTAAATATCCGTCTGCTTCTCCAGCGGTTTGTGTTAGGAAATACCTTGGAAAGCTGCAACAATGAACACTAAATAGACCCAAAGTCTCATTTTCCCTGGTGTTGGAGGGCAAATGCACAGGGGAGCTGCGGATTGTCTCTTCGGGTGCAGCCTTGGGAGACCGAGGGAGAGATTTAAACAGGAACCTGCCAGCTTCATTTGCATTTTCCCCTCTCTATAAGAGATACACATGCCTTCCCTTAATGATCTGAATTACTTTAATTGAGTCACCTACAGGAGTCTCCTCTTACTCCTTACTGTGCTTGTGCAGCACCTGGAACATGTGCTTTCATATCTGGAGAAATAAGGAGATGATGTCAGTGGCGTCACATAGCCGGTCATTAACTACTAGGGATTGCTTTGAAATCAACCATGGTGATGGGAGATATTTCCATGGTCTTTAGTTGGCTTTGGCTCATGTTATGTGAGAGAAGAGTATTTGGCTAGAGAGCAGGAGAGATCGAAATTAAACAATCTGTGATTACCGGGAACAGAGAAGTGTGAACAATTATGCTCTTATCAGATGAGGTCGGAATTAAAGCTGCGGGCCTTGGAACTGGGGTTACACCCTATGATTTTGAAGGAGGCTAAAATTTACCTTGGGAAATTGTAAAAATGACAAATAATTTGAACCAAACCTGAGTTTCCTGGGTTGAGAGAAGTAAAATTTTCAAATATGGGGATAAATGGAAAACTGTAGACAAGACAGTGTGTCTCTATAGGGGGAGATGCAAGGAGATGCAAGGTCACAGGCAGGGCAGAATTTAACCGGGACATTTGTTTATTAATTTGTGTGGACACGTGTAAATAGAAGAAACACTTTCCTCAGTCTGTGGTCGGAGCACTGTGACCATGAGTTGAAAGAAAGAGGGTGGGGTGTGGACATATTTGTTAGATAGATAGATAGATAGATAGATAGATAGATGGGGTGTATGGGGATAAATGGATGGATGGATGGATGGATGGATGGGGTGGGTGAGGATAGATAGATAGGAGTGTATGGGGATAGATAGATAGAGGGGGTGGATGGGGATAGATAGATAGAGGGGGTGGATGGGGATAGATAGATAGATTCTAGGACTGGAAGGGACCTCAAGAGGTCATCAAGTCCAGTCCCCTGCTCTCATGGCAGCACCAAATACTGTCTAGACCATCCCTGATAGACATTTATCTAACCTGCTCTTAAATATCTCCAGTGATGGAGATTCCACAACCTCCCTAGGCAATTTATTCCAGTGTTTAACCACCCTGACAGTTAGGAATTTTTTCCTAATGTCTAACCTAACTGCAGTCCCTTGCTGCAGTTTAAGCCCATTCTTTCTTGTTCTATCCTTAGAGGCTAAAATGAACAAGTTTTCTTCCTCCTTCTTATGACACCCTTTTAGATACCTGAAAACTGCTATCATGTCCCCTCTCAGTCTTCTGTTTCCAAACTAAACAAACCCAATTCTTTCAGCCTTCCTTCGTAGCTCATGTTCTCTAGACCTTTAATAATTCTTGTTTCTCTTCTCTGGACCCTCTCCAATTTCTCCACATCTTTCTTGAAATGCATTGCCCGGAACTGGACACAATACTCCAGCTGAGGTTTAACCAGCGCAGAGTAGAGCGGAATAATGACTTCTCCTGTCTTGCTCTCAACACACCTGTTAATGCATCCCAGAATCATGTTTTCTTTTTTTGCAACACCATCACACTGTTGACTCACATTTAGCTTGTGGTCTGCTATAACCCCTAGATCCCTTTCTACCGCACTCCTTCCTAGACAGTCTCTTCCCATTCTGTATGTGTGAAACTGATTGTCCCTACCTAAGTGAAGCACGTTGCATTTGTCTTTATTAAACTTCATCCCGTTTACCTCAGACCATTTCTCCAATTTGTCCAGATCATTTTGAATTATGACCCTATCCTCCAAAGCAGTTGCAATCCCTCCCAGTTTGGTATCATCTGCAAACTTAATTAGTGTACTTTCTATGCCAATATCTAAGTCATTGATGAAGATAGATAGATAGATAGATAGATAGATAGATAGATAGATAGATAGATAGATAGATAGATAGATAGATAGATAGATAGATAGATAGATTAGATAGATAGATGAATGAGACACAGGGATGCCGTGCGGGGGGGCAAGTGGGGCAATTTGCCCCAGGCCCTGGGCCCCACAGGGGCCCTGCGAGCCCTGGCCGAGAATCCCTTCCCTGGCACGGGGGGTGGGGGTAGAGGCCTCTCAGAGACGCTGGTGGCTGCCGTACAGAGCTGTGGGACATGCCGCCACCTGCAGCACAGCCCTTTTCCAGGGGCTCGATTGGCTGAGCTGCCCGTGGAGCAGGACCCAGGTGCTCCGGCCCCATGCGGAGGTAAGTGGGAGGGAAGCACTGGCATGGGGCAGACTGGTGATGCTCAGCCACACCCCAGGCCCTACGAGGAGGTGAGGATGGGTGCGGGGACGCCTGGGCTCTGTGCCAGCCCTGCCACGGACTCCTCGCTGGGAAGAAGCACCACCCGGCTGCGCCCCACATGAGTGCTCCTGCTGGGCAAGCCGGGCATGGTGCAGGGGCTGGGAGAGGGCAGCTCTGTGCCCACAGGGGAGCTAGGGGGCTCCCCACCCTCTTGCAGCATCCCTAAGGGGCAGCTGCTGGGGATGGGTTGGGAGGGGGCACGTGCTCTGGCTGCGCTCCCAGCCCACCTCCCAGGCAGTGGCAGCTCCAGCTGGAAGGAGCAATGGGGGTGGCTGGAGAGCGCGCACAGAGCACATCCAATGGTTATGGGTGAGTGACTGGCTGCAGGGCGTGCACAGAGCTGGGAGTGGAAGTTGGAGCGGGGGGGGCATTTAAGAGTATTCTCTGCAATGAGTTTGTCAGGCCTCAGCGAGGGAGGGCAAGCCAGTCATTTGGAAATAGTTCCTGCTGTGTCTGAACAATGCTGTGTCCTGATCAAAACTTGTCTGGAAAACTTGGCTTGTAAGCACAGCGTTGACTTTTGGAAGCAGAAATTCTCCCCCTCATGAGGAAACAACCGCTTTGCATTTCTACAGTCCAAAACTCAGTTCATTTTTTTTCTTCAAATAGCCCTTAAAAATGTACTGTGGGGGTGAGAGTTTCCCTACGACAACCTTCAGCTTGTGTATCCCAGCGATGTAATGACTGGCAAACCAGGCTGATTTTAATGGAATCCAGGACAGTCTGCAGCCTGACAGACAGGAGACTTCACTGGCCTCCACGCCATGCTAATGGTCACACAGCACATTGTGTGGTAACCTAGCACCTTGTCTGTGTACGTAGCTCTATGGTGAAAACCCAGATGTGCTGTTAACTTGCAGGGAAATCATTTTCTGCCATAAACCTTAACTCCAGCCAATAATACACCCTTTGGCGTGTCTTTGCACTCGGGTTATATGTACTCAGCTGATTTACAGTAGTAAATACCATGTCCCCCCAATTGACACAGGATCAATAGTTCACATTGGGCAGTTACAGTCCACTTATCCTCATCCTGCAAGTTCTGAGCTCAAATTAGGAGCCCTGGTCATGGACAAAGGCCCATTGCATTAGGTGCTGTGCAAACACAGAACAAAAAGACGGTCCCTCACGTCCCCACACAGTGGTTCTCAAGTTCACAATCAGCTCTAATGCAAATGCAGAGCGTGAATAAAATGAACTAGCTGGCTGGTTTCAAGAGCTGTGGGGCAAGATAGACTGATCTGAGTTTGAGATTTTGTTTAGTTTTTCATTTGCTTTCTTCCTGGCAAACATTGCAGTAACTTGACTGCTGTGTCTAGCCAGGCAGGCCTGCTTTTAACTGCTGTGGAGAAGTTCTCTAGCTGCCACAGCAAAGGGCCCTTTATAAATGCAGAACATAATAATCAGTTTTATTACAGGTGGCAGGGTCACCCTGGGGGGTGGGCAAGGGGGGCAATTTGCCCCGGGGCCCCACAGGGGCCCCCATGAGAATACAGTATTCTATAGTATTGCAACCTTTTTTATGGAAGGGGCCCCCGAAATTGCTTTGCCCCAGGCCCCCTGAATCCTCTGGGCAGCCCTGATGAGGAGAGGCAGAGGGAACTGGAGGTATTTAGTCTCCAGAAGAGAAGAGAAGAGTGAGGGGGGATTTGATAGCAGCCTTCAACTACCTGAAGGAGGGTTCCAAAGAGGATGAAGCTCGGCTGTTCTCAGTGGTAGCAGATGACAGAACAAGGAGTAATGGTCTCAAGTTGCAGTGAGGGAGGTTTAGGTTGGATATTAGGAAAATATATTTCACTAGGAGGGTGGTGAAGCACTGGAATGGGTTACCTAGGGAGGCAGTGGAATCTCCTTCCTTAGATGTGTTTAAGGCCATACTTGACAAATCCCTGGCTGGGATGATTTTGTTGGTGTCAGTCCTGCTTTGAGCAGGGGGTTGGACTAGATACCTCCTGAGGTCCCTTCCAACCCTGATATTCTATGATTCTATGATTTCTGTTATACACTGACACTTCTTCTATTGGGTTAGAAGCTGTAATAATACAGAACCAAGAATGGGAAGCTCCAATGTTGCATTCAGCAGTGCCTGGGACACCCCTTCTTGCATCAATTTTGTGTTGGAGGTGTGACATTATCTGGATTTTATTTGATGAAATTGTTTTAAAGAACAACTCATCTTTAAGTCTGGTGGTTTTGTTGGTGATACAAGGACTGAAAACCTAAGGAAACTGCTTTTCTGACTTCTTGTTAGCCAGTGTGGTGAAACAGCAGTTTACTTTTGTCGCTGAGTTGATATATCTTATGGGATAATAACTGCCAGTTTTAAGGTTTATTTGCCCTGTTTCTCATCAGTTTATCCTGAATTTGATATTCTCAGTTGTCACCCACCAAGGCACGGTTACAGCCAGCTCCCCAGTTAGTGTAAATCAGGAGTAACTCGAGTCTAGCAGAAGCAGCTGCAGTGACTTTACACTAGCAGACGATTTGGTGCCATGAGGAATTCGCTCCATCCGTTGGATGTGATACAAACCTCAGTGAGGGCAAGAGGATGAATCCCACTGTCTCTGATTGGCACTGGATCAATCCAGCAATGCGCTTGTCTCCTTTAAACGACAGAACTTGTCCTGTGAGTCTGACACAGAGACGGGTCCCAGGAGAGCCAAGGTGCCAGGTCAGCGAGGGGAGAGCGACTCAGAACAGGACTCACTCCGGATTGGGGTTCACAAATGAAGCAAGAGATCTCTGCACCGCAGGCTCAGCGGGGCTCTGGGCAGGAAGGGGAGACACTTTGCCCAGGAACGGAAGGGTTAAAACTGCCGGGAGGTTTGTGTTATATTCACCCGGGTGCCGGGTCTCCTGTTCCAGCCCCGAGCGGTGTGTGTGTCACTGCTGCCCCCGCGCGGCTGCCGGGAGAAGGGCGATTCCGCAGCCTGGGTTTTTGTATGATCACAAATCGGTTTCGTGTCACTGTGTCTCTCTCGCACAGTAATAGCGGGCGGTGTCCTCGGGCTTCAGGCCGGTCAGTTGCAGATACAGCTCGCTCTTGGGATCCTCCCTGGAGATGGTGAATCGGCCTTTCACTGAATCAAGGTAGCGTATAGTACTTCCTCCCGTGCTTATATAAGCGACCCATTCTAGTCCCTTGCCGGGAGCCTGTCGGACCCAGTGCATCTCGTAGCTGCTGAAGGTGAAGCCGGAGGCTTTGCAGGAGAGGCGGAGAGAGTCTCCGGGCTTTTTCACATCTCCTCCGGACTCCACCAGCTGCACCTGGGACCGGGCACCTGAGAATAAAGACAGGTTGTAAATATTGGTATATAAACAGCGATGTTATCTATTGTTCTAGCTCTGCCCGTTATTCAGAGGCGGAAAATACCTTCCAAAGCTGCTAAAGAGAAAACTAAAAGGAGCAAAAATCCCATTTTCCCGGATGCTGGAGGGGAAAGTTCTCAGGGACTGGCTGGTCACTGCACAGACCCAGGGGCTGCGGATTGTGTCTCCGGGTGCAGCCTGGGCAGAGAGAGGCACAGATTTAAACAGGAAACTGTCTCCCTCATTTGCATGTCCCCGCTTTATAAGAGACACACACTCCTGCTGCCAGTGATCTGAGTGACTCACCGCAGGGCTCCGGGTGCAGGAGTCAGACTGTCCCGTCCTGTGTGTCTGTGCAGCGCCGGGCATAGGGCGCTGGGATCCTCATTAGACTTTCGGACCCCTGAGAGGAATGAACAGCTCCCTGCAGTGACTGTATTTCCTCACAGAGGAACTGAGGGCCTGGCTATTGAATTCATCTGGTGACCCCTGGTTTGTGTATTTGGGGAAAGGCCCAGGGTAAATAACTACTTCACTGCTTGAACCCAGCGGCTGCGGCTCCTCAGTGCCAGGGCTTCAGGGTCTGGGGATTTAGGGGTTTTCAGCAGGGGAGGGAAGTAGCCCCATTTGCACCTTCCCCTTTTCCCAAGGGACTGGGGGATTCAACTGCGAGTGGGGCCCAGATCCCAGCCCCGAGCTCAGAGGGGGAGACTGACGGACTAGAGCGTGTAGCAAGGACTGTGTGACTGTGTCTTCAACACGGTGCCTGATACTGGATCAAGCCCTAGTACATTCATGTATCACCCCCAGCAAACAGTGCTGGGGCCTGTCATTGCAACACCGATTTCCCTACCGTGCGCACAGGATGAGCTGTTTAAAGGGGACTCGTTATTGAGTGTCCCTGAGTTTGATGTTGAGAAGTTGGGCGGTCAGCACCCCCAGAGGTGCAGCAATGTGGGTCCCCAACACGGGGCTCGCTGGCCATTGGACACAGCCGGTCCATGTGTAAGGCGAGAGAACAAAGGAAAATCCATTTGCTGTTATGCTGTTGAAATAAGCTATTTCCTGTGCCGTGTGAGCGCAGCCGGGGCAGTTAGGCACTCTGTGCCCAGGGGCAGGAATGGCCTTTGGACACGTGTTTGTATTTCTTCCCAAACTCCCCCTTTCGCTGGGAAGCAGAGACGTGGGGAATAACACTGGTGTCCGTTCGAGCCCCTTCTCCTCGGCTCGGGGACCTGTTGGCGCAATGGCGCCGCTTTTCTGTCTCTCTGGGGTTGGTCCCGATGGCTCCGGTTGAAGATGTCGGTTGTTTGTGCCCTGGGAACACTCATCAGTCGCGTGATTCTTGCTGTGTCTCTGCTCACCTGGCGCACATGGAATTCTACCCCCGCTCTGCACATTGGCTGATGTCAGCAGTAGTGTGGGGACCCGAAACTGCCACTAATCAAAGGTGTACGAGGCGCAGCAGGAGTGTGCGTGAAAACAGGCCCATATCCCACCCACCTGGACAGAAGGGGGAAGGCTGCGGCAGGGGAATCAGGATCGTGCCCTTCTAAACTGCTGCGTGGGGTGCAGAGATTCCTCTGGCTGGCGGGACACAGTACAGGCAGGGGCCCTTGTGTAAGGCCTCCACACGGGGTGAATTTCACCCACACAGAATTATCCACGGGCTGAGGGGGGAGGTCACCTCCAGATTAGTGACCCCCCTTCCAGTCAATCATCTTCATTCGGGGCTCTGCACTGCCACGGACCTTCCCTCGGGACTCAGCTTCTCCCTTCATTGGGAGACGGAGGGAGCCTCGCACTGGAGACTGGCTGAGCAGAAGGTTCCCAGGGAACAGGCGGACTTTAATTTGGGCTTCATCTCAGATTGATTGGATGACACAGGGGTTGGATCTGAGGGGAACCTCAGGGTGTCGAGAAAGTGGATAAGGAAAAGTTATTTACTTATTCCCATAATACAAGAACTAGGGGTCACCAAATGAAATTAATAGGCAGCAGGTTTAAAACAAATAAAAGGAAGTTCTTCTTCACGCAGCGCACAGTCAACCTGTGGAACTCCTTGCCTGAGGAGGCTGTGAAGGCTAGGACTGTAACAGGGTTTAAAAGCGAACTAGATAAATTCCTGGAGGTTAAGTCCATTAATGGCTATTAGCCAGGATGGGTAAGAATGGTGTCCCTAGCCTCTGTTCGTCAGAGGATGGAGATGGATGGCAGGAGAGAGATCACTTGATCATTGCCTGTTGGGTTCACTCCCTCTGGGGCACCTGGCATTGGCCACTGTCGGTAGACAGATACTGGGCTAGATGGACCTTTGGTCTGACCCGGTACGGCCGTTCTTATGTGTAGTTTTGTGGCTGCTTTTCTTTTGAAAACCCTTACCCGCCATTTTTCTCACAGATTTCAGGGGGACTGATGGGGTCAAAGTGCAAACGCCGTTTGTGTGTGTAACGGAGCAGGGTAGGCAGGTAACCCACCGCCCCTTGTCAGTCTTGTCCCCAAGGCCGTGCTGTGCCGCATTCCTCAGTGCTGCCCCCTCGTGGTACGTGGGAGAAGCGGGCTCCGCAGCCCACCCCCCTCTCTGTGTTTTCCCTTTTTGTGTTATTAGTCATATTAAATCCAAAAACGAATATTTTGAGCGGTCCTTTAAACCAGGATATTTTTTTCTCCTAGGAAAATGGTCCTTGTGCCAGAGCCACATTTGGTAGAAAAAAACAACCATTGAACTGGAAAACAAACAAACAAACACCCGTGGTGAGGTCTAGTGAGGGATCTGAGTCTTTCTGCTGGAATGTGCCACTGGCCGTGGTGACACTGGGTGGAATCCCAGCGTGGTTTATCAGTGAGGTTTTATTAATGAGGGTGATAGAACCAGAGTGAATCAGGTGGAGGTTCCATGGCCTGTGTTACGCAGGAGCTCAGACTAGGTTATCACACTGCTTCCTTGAGCTTTATGAATCTGTGGCTATCCGGGAGGTGATTTGTCCTGGGGTGGGAGAGTCAGGCCTGGAGCCCCCGCCCAGGCGTAGTGGGGCTGTGGTACGGCGGGTCAGTGGGGTCAGTGCCAGGGGAGGGGTCGGGTCACAGGGTTCCATTGGGCTCAGACACCCCCGGAGAGAGAATAAAGCCAGGGGCGCTGGGCAGTAGCTATAACTGAAGCCCCGGCCCAGCTCCTTTCCCAGAAGCGGCGGCTCCACTGACCCGTGTCCGGTGGGAAATATTCCCCGGTAGCTTTAACCACCCGGGACAATCTCGATTCGCTTCACTCCCTGGAGGTCCCTCGTGAACTGCAAGGAGAGGAGCGGTTGGCCAGAGGCAGGTCACTTGTGTTTGCCCCTTTCACAATCTCTCCTTGCTCCTCTCGAGTCAGGAAGGACAGTGAAGAACGCTGGTGTCAGTTCAGGTCTGTCCTGTAGGCTGGGTACAATGACCCTGGTGTTCTGTGTTGCTCGGGATGGTGGGATGGATAATGCGCAGGCTGTGGAATGTTTATTTGGCTGTGGAGCATTCAGCAGTAGTGGTTTTTTGGTGTGACTGGTCACCTGATTACATGAGCTTCTTCCCCTGTTCTCTACATTAGCTGAAGTCGATTTTCTAGTAGCCCAGCTGCAGGAGGGATGCGCATCAGGACAGGTCGCTATCCTGCCCACCCTGTTGAGGGTAATATTGGAGCAGAGCAGCGGAGAATCGGGATTGCTCCTCTCTAAACCGATGCGTGGGGCCGAGGCGCAGTTCCTCTACATGAACTCTGCCTTGTGTCTGGAGGGGACATCACAACTGGGGTCGCGCAGTGCACGTCCAAAAATGGATCTCGGTAAATCTTTATGTTTATTGTGAAATGGTTTGTGAGGCTGACTGTGGGACACCGAGCCAGGGACGGGAGCAATGTAGGGAAATGCTGTAAGAACAGAGCGGTCCGCCCTGGAAAGAAAGCAGCACTAGGGCTGTGAAATATTAAAATCCCACTTCATGCTGATGTAGGGCTCACTCCGTGCATAGGCCCTTGTTCTGGGACCACTTCCCAAGGGTTCCTTTCACCCACAGGGAATTAGGGGTGGGTGGGTTGAGGGGGGAGAGATTTACCTGGCACGTTGCAAGCACAGAGCCAGAGCGACATATTGGCTGTTTGCTCTGATCATTGTGCTGTTCACTGAGTGATACAAACGTTGTCATCCACCTAACAGCGGGAAGAATGAGGGGGAATAAAATAAGTAAGAGCACTTTGCAATATATGTGAATATCACTGCAGAAATACAGTGACAGTCTCCTGCTTCTGCAGTGGATTTGTGCAGAGAAAATACCTTCCAGAGCTGCCACAAGGAAAAGTAAATGGAGCCAAAGTCTCACTTTCTCTGGTGTTTCAGTGAAAAGTTCTCAGGGAGGCTGGCTGGTAACTGTACAGACACAGGGGGCTGCGGATTGTCTCTCTGGGTGCCTCCTGGAAAGAAAGAGAGAGAGATTTAAGCAGGAAACTGTCGCC